>NC_135413.1:15074861-15369861 GCF_051991245.1 Festucalex cinctus
ACTATATTTATATAGCACTTTAAAAATAACCACCATGCCGAATATCATGCTGAGTCAAAAGCCGAACATAAAAACGAGTTTTAAGACGAGTTTAGAAAATGGGGACAGTTCTTAACGTTTAGCGGGAGCTCAGCTCATTCCAAAGACTGAGACCGGAAACGGAAGGTAGATAATGTTATAGCTGTTTTAGATCTCATGAAAGAAAAATTATATACGCAACCTCGTAGATGACATGCAAATTCCACACAAGCAGTTCAGGTCCAAAATTACAACCGTAAGACAATAGCTTGATAACTGAAACATATCGTGTTTCTCACTAACAAGCTCGTGTGTGTTCCTCTCGAGCCACCGTACTTGACTAGGACAAGTGAGGGGCGGGTCCTGTTATTACCTGAGCTACTCTGGAAAGTTTGGGGAAGTTGGTTGGTGTAGTCTGTCAGGAAGAAAGAACCGAGAGTGAGCGCCGTCAAATAAGCTTTCCATAGATGGACCTTCGCTCGGAGAAAATACAGAGGGCCATATCAAAGGTGAGTTAATGTTACACTCAAAAATATGAGACTTTGATATTAAAACACTGAACAAGAACCAAATTACCGGCAGGCTAGCACAACGTGCTAACACAAGCTGGCCACTGTCAGCTGTCAACTGGCTCGACCAGCTCCGTGACTCAGTTGTTCCTTAACACGGAAGCGTTGAATCATTTTGAACGCTAACTTTATTAATTTATTAGATTGTGTATTTTTTTTGTTATATATGTAAAAGAAATTAAAGTGATTCGCCTAAGTGAAGTCTTGTACGTAATAGGTAAATGTCAATAGAGCACCAGTATTACATTACATAAGAGTTAAAAATAAACTTATTTTCACATGCAAATAAAGCGATTTATTGGAATATTTTTTTGGGGCCAAGAAACATCACGTGGTTTTATTAAAGTCGTCAATGAGTTAAGCCTTTTGCACCTTTTTTTTTTTTGATATGCCTGCCTTTCGCCCATTCTCACTTTAAATTCGCACAAATTTCGAATCTTCAGTTAACCCGACATGTATGTGTGTTGACTGTAAATGGAAAAGAGCCCATAAGTTAGGGGTCGGAGACGACCACCCTACCCATACTGCCCAGTCTGTGCCATGCTGGAGGAAACCCACACAAACACTAGAATAAACACATTTCATTTAAAGAGACAATAGGAGTAAGGAATAATTTAAACAAAACATGAATCATCTGTATGTCATATCTTAATTGCCCTTGATGAGCTGTCTAACTGTGTATCTCTTACATCAGTACAAGTTCCATGATGTTGCTATTGAGGAGTTGGACAAAATTGAGAACAACTTTCCTGGGATGATCCCTTCTGTAGGCAAATATAGTGAGTTTTGTGTATCCGCACAATTCTCTCACACACACCTACACCCTTAAGACAATTGCAATGTCTCACTAACTTCTGTCACAAATTGTAGCATTCAATGATGGCTCCCAGAAAGAGCTCCTGAAATTGAATGGCAACCTTCCAGTCAAGTATGAAGGTAAGACTTTTATTTGGTTGTCAACAATGTCATGCGATGGACACTGATGTCCTTTGCTCTCAAAGGACGCTCCTACAACTTCCCCATTCAGCTGTGGCTGATGGACTCCTTCCCAGTCACCCCTCCCATTTGCCTCTTAAGGCCCACATCAGACATGGTAATCAGGGTGGGCAAACACGTGGACGCACGAGGACGAATCTACCTTCCCGTGTTGCACAACTGGGATCACGTATGTTGTTCTTCTCGTCTGTAAATGTTCAGTGTCGCTTGCTCTCATGAGTTGTTCCCCTGTTGCAGCCCAAGTCGTCGGTGGTGTATCTTCTGGAGGAGATGATTTCCAAGTTTCAAGAGGATCCACCCCTGTCCTCGAACACCCAAGGACAGAAAGATCCACAGGAACTCCTGTCATTTGTCAATAATCTCCGGATCAATGAGAGTACGTATGTACGTCTTGTGCTAACCTGTTGTCATTTAACTCTTTTACTGCTACACTTTTTTTTTTTTTTAAACGACAACACACAGTGCCAGCCATTTCAAGCATTTTAACTCCTCAAACAAGGCAAACAGAATCTTGTGTGCTTTTACTACATTTTCAATGTGGGTACCACATGAAAGATTGCATTCCATTCTTTCATTAGAAAAAAAAAAGAAAAAAAAGTATGTTTCTAGTAAGGGTGGGACGATACGGGTAAACCACGATTCGATACTGTGACGATATTTGGCTCACGATATCGATATCACAATACACAATGTCTACGATTTTTGATATATTGTCAAAAATATTTAGCAACATATCAAGATATGTGACTGAAAAAGCCAACAAATGCCCATAGAAAGGAAAATGCATTTATTCAATGCCAAAACTTTGTACATTGTACAAAGTTCTGCATAGTGCATCACTGCCTCTGAGCCTTTTAACTTTTAACATTGTAAAGTGAGACAAATTCAAGTGCATAAATATTTACTTTTATAACATAACATTGCACAACTGAACACATTATATCGATATCTACCGTCAGTGTATCGATAATTTATTGCAACAGAGAGCGCAACAATAAATTGCGATATCGATTTTTTTCTCCCACCCCTAGTTTCTAGCTTATTCCGTTCTTTAGTAATCACCATTTGAAAAGAGGTCATTTGAGTGACATTGAGCAAAAATTGAAAAGATGAAAACATAATCTTTTTGTGAAAAGATACATTTTCTCCACAACAGTGACTTTGACACTATTGTTTTTTTGTTTAGTGACGCTCTGTGAATTAGGTTTAATGTGATAAAGGCTTTGATCATTCACGGTATCCTTGAAAACGTTCGACTTCACAAGATTGCTTCATATTTCATTGTAATTCCATACACTGGCAGCCCATTGAAAAGATACAATGCTGCCATCTGCTGGCCATAGTTAGTGGGTGTTTTTGATTCCACAACCCATTGACCAGGCAGCTCTCCATTTAGACGTTGCACTTACCATTGATTATAAAAAATAACATAGGTGAAGTCATTTAACGTTTACGGCGGCATACATCGTGATTTTACTAATTGTTATTAAACGTTTTTTGCCGATCAAAGAGTTAACAGCCTTCAATTTTTTTTCATTTTCAGGTCCCGTCAGACACCACGATCACCCGGCCCACAAAGTCTCTGTTATCGGAGGAGGGGATTTAGGAATGGCTGCAGTGATGAGTATTGTGGCAAAGGTTTTTCACCTTTTTAAGAAAGTACTATGCAAAAGAGTTGGGACAAACGCCATTAGAAGGACACAAAAAGCAATTCCTTGAACTGTATAAGCCAAGGAAACAATAATAACTGGACTAAAATCTATGGACATTTTAGTTCATGAACAAAAATGAGACGGAATTTACATGATTCTGTTAATCTGTCATGTCTGTGACACTGTCATGTGACACAAAGCACAAACACATGGGACAGACAGGTGGCGGATTCACGGTGAAAGGTTAAAAAAAAAAAAAGGAAAAAAAAAGAAGTAAATTATAGTTAGAATTTAACATTAATCCAATGGCTATAACGTTCCAACAATAATGTTAATGTGACCACTAGTTAATGCTGGCTAACTGACTAGCTCATAGCATGGAGCCATAGTAGCCACTGTAAGTTATTTGTCATCAAAAAGATGGGAACATTTTATATGAAATAGTTTCGAAAAGGTTCAATTTAATCTGCTGACAAAAAAAATATATATATATATACGGGGTAAAATGGTTGTCCTGACTAAAACTAGACAAAAATGTTTACAGTTTTGTTGACTAAAACTAGACGAATATTTTTTTTTAACTAAAATAAAGACTAAAATGCTACTTTTATAGTCGATTAAAAATGGTCAAAATAAAAATGTGATGAGGTTGACTAACTGTGATTAAAAACTAATAAGCGTGACTGAAATTGGACTGAAGCTAAATTTAAAAATGCCAGACAAAATTAACACTACCTGCTACAAGGTCATTATAGGTAATGAAAATTAATTAAATAAATACAACTAAAATTGGGAAAAATCTTTTTGTTCATGGAATAAAAAAATGTTTAAATAAACAAAAAAACAAATTGAAAACATTTGGCGAAAAACAAATGAAACTACAATTCTGGGGGTGGGGGGATAAAAAGCATGCGGCTTTTTAGTATTCCACTTCAGAAGTTGGCAACTTGGCAAACAAGGGATGGAAAGCGACACCATCCTAGCTTGATTTGAGATGTTACTGTACTTGAAGTGTGTGGACAATTACACAGTACCTTTAGTTCTTTATCAGCAGTTCAGCCCAAAGAGTTGTGCTTCTATACAATATGGTCATAATTGCAAACTGTCTGCCATATATTTGAATAGATTGTCAGCCTTGTATAGAAAATGAATCTTTTTTTTCTTTTTTCTTTTTTTTTGTGTTCTCCCTCAGTGTAAAGTAGATAAGCTTGTCTTCATTGATGTTGCTGAGAGTTCTACGAAAGGGGGCAGCACAGATCTGGAGATATTCAAACTGCCAAAGGTGGAGGTCTCCAAAGGTATTTACAATCGTTCTTAAAAATGTACACACTCAAGCAGGGGTCATTGGCCCACCTAACATATGATCTTGCACGAAAGCATTTGATCGGATTTCGTGGTGGAATTCTGCCAGCAAGGAATTTCCCACATTCCTCATCTGTTCGGTGCTTTCCGTCTCCAACGCAACAGCCACTTGTGACATTTCCACTCGTCTCTCGTCAGATTTGTCTGCCTCCCAGGGCTCCGGTGTCATCGTGGTGACAGCCAACGCGTGGAGCGGCGACCAGTCGTACGTAAGCGTGGTCCAGACCAACGTGGACTTGTTCAGAGGGATCATCCCGACGTTGGCACGTCTCAGCCCCGGCGCCGTCGTCATCATCGCTTCTCAGCCAGGTGTTAAAACAAAGGCTATTGTGGACAAAAGTATTGGGACGTTAGCAAATGATTACCGCAATAATCCAAGTGTCTTATTATTGTGTCTTTCTGTCTTTGTCTCCAGTGGACGTGATGACGCACGTTGCGTGGAGACAGAGCGGCCTGCCGCCAACACACGTCATCGGGGCGGGCTGCAATCTGGACTCGGAGCGTCTCGGTCACATTCTGGATATTTCCTTAAACACTCACAAACAAGCCTGGGTCATTGGCGAGCATTCGGACAACAAAGGTGAACGTTCTGTGAACCGTTTCCACGGTTTGATTTTTGATTTCAGTTGTATTCACCAGCTTTGCTCGTTTTATACCACTTCCTATTGATACTAACTTATCAGCACTTTGTCATACAACAGTGCCCGTGATGAGTAACAATGAGCCGGGCTCCCAAAAACAGGAAGTCTCAGGATCGAGTGCCACCAAACCACTCCTCGGCAGGTAAGGTCCTCGGTTATTCATTTCATTCCAGCACAGGATCCAAGAAAGAACTTTGAAATATGTGGTTGAATAGTTGACATGCCTGCGATGTGTCCCCCCAGAGCGTTTGATATCATGAAGAATCAAGGCCAGCGTTCATGGTCTGTTGGTTTATCTGTTGCTGACATCACAAACAGCATCCTGACGGATAGGAAGAAAGTCCACTCCATCACCACACTTGCACAGGTGATATGTCATCAAGAAAACAAAACATATTGTCACCACAACACCACATATGGCAACTCCAATTGTTTTATAATCAATCCCTCTGGACCCTTTAAATACACTTTTTGGTAAAAGTCAGTTTTTAATGGGTGGTTGTGCGGCGTTTGTCTAGGGCTGGGGCGGCGTAGGAGCAGAGGTGTTCTTCAGCTTGCCGTGCCTGCTGGGCTCAAGCGGGTCCATGCGACTGGCTGGTGTGTCACTGGGGAAGGAGGAAGACTCCAAACTCAAGGAGAGCATCAGCTCGCTCACTAATCTCATGAGTCAGCTGAGGATATGAAGGGTGGGGATTGTTTCACAAATGGACTGACGCCATGTTTACTGACAGCCGTTAGGTTAACATGCAAGTTTGAATGGATGGACAAACTGCCTTTAACCGTCCTGTTTGTTGGCTTGATCTTTTATATTGACTTTGAGTGGGAAATAAATCACAAATTTGTACAAATTCTATATTTATACTAAAACACGAGGAGATATTTTGTCAAACAAATTAGAGTTTGTTACATCTTACATTAAGCTATGCATATACTTACTATACTTTTGGGAAGCTGTATATCTGCTTACGATCATTTTGAAGGGTTTGTATGTTTGAGTTTTTTTTTTGTTTTTTTCTTCAACCAGTGTTATCCTTTGGGTTACAAGTCATTGGGTGAAGTGCAAACAGAGTACTTGTTTTGTGTGTTTTGTTTTTTTTAACTGAAAAGAATTTGCACTTTGCACAGCTGGAACACAAGGACACTAACATATATATGCTCGTGGGAGTGCAATAAACCAAATAACCAACCAGGTGTCTTGAGTGAGAAGGAACCAAATGTGCACCAATTCTGTTTTTAATTAAATGTATTGCTATCCAATAAATTGAAGTATACTGTTACATCCCAAATTCCCACTCAGTGAATGTTAAAGGTTGCTTCTGTGTTGGACTGATGATCCCCAGTCCACAGGCTTATCTGCCTCTCGCCAAATGTTAGCTGGGTTAGGCTCCAAATCTCAACAAGCTGAGTCAAAAGGAAAATGTATGGATGGAAAATAGTTTTCATTTCATTTGGAGCTATGGTACTGTGCTTTTTATTGGGTATTGATCAAGATTTTGTGAGATGTAGACATGTAACCTACATTTCGTCTGCTGTCAATTTGACGTCAATGCATTTTAATTTATGGTTGATTAAAAAGATAGCGTTTGCTTATGGGACATCTTTTTGATAAGTCATCAGACAATACAACATTTACAGCAATAATGTACAGTACAGTATATATTATGTGGGATTTAGCATCATTCCCGTTAGAGGGTTTTGCGTTGATCTGTATGGCTTAAAACTTCCGTCCCCACATTTACACAGAGCCATTCCAACAACATTAAAGTGACCTAACATCAGACAGCGTATAAACAAAAGATTAAATATGTCTTCATATGCTCACAAAAGGGGTTTGGAATGCCTTCATATAGAAAAAAAATGCCCATATGGCATGTCATCTTGTCACATCATCAACCATGAACACATTACAGGTTGTAACAGTCAAAAACAATACCACTAGATGGCGATGTTGTTCATATGTGATCATTTTCTACTTCTCAAATAAGCATGATGTTTTCACCTTTTTAGGCTTACAATGTGGGATTACTACAGAGAAAGCTAACACTGTAACCAATAAAATAAACGTTAAAAGCAGAGTAACCAGTGCTGCCTAAAAAAATGAACTTATTGCACCATAACTTCCTTTCTGGTGTTTACACTCAAATTTTGTTGTCGTTCTTTCACCTCAAGATTCTACATTTTGGCATTAAAAAGTTGTGAGCCAGCTCACTGTTCAGCGAAAGGCTTCTAGGGAGCCGAAGGACCAAATGTGAGCTTTGAGACCCTTCTTGGACTCCATTTAAGACACTTTGTAGGACAGGTACATAACTGTATATGAACTGTATATGAAGCAATGATGGCTTCATTTCTTTGTCTAT
The DNA here is from genome assembly GCF_051991245.1 of Festucalex cinctus. Taxonomy (NCBI): domain Eukaryota; kingdom Metazoa; phylum Chordata; class Actinopteri; order Syngnathiformes; family Syngnathidae; genus Festucalex; species Festucalex cinctus. The sequence goes on from NC_135413.1 coordinate 15,082,457, forward strand.
TTGATATGGTAAATGACAATAACAAAACAGCAGTTTTAAGTACAAAGTGACAATTAAAAAAGCCTTAAGGAAAAGGCCTAGAAATGTAGAACGTAGAAATGTGGTAAAACCAAAACAGTACAAAAAAAAAAAAAAAAATTAAAAAAAAAAAAAGCCTCCTTCAAGCCACGAGGGTAACCAGTTTGATCATTCCACTAGTGCATTGAATTGTCCATACCAGGGTTATTATAGTTTTGGAATTTTTTATTTAGTAAGTTTTGATTTTGTTTTGAGTTTTGTTTATTTAAATTTAGTTAGTTTTAATTGTACTTGTAATTATAGTTTGTTTTAGTTAGTTTTGGAAACATACAATGAAGTTTCAGTTATTTTTAGTTTTTTAAAAAGCATTTTTTATTTTATTTAATTTCGTTAACAAAATCGTTTTTTGAGTTTTAGTTTTTTTTCCTTAGTTTTAGTTAACTAAAATAACCTTGGTCCAGATAAAAACGCTGTTCTCAATAGATAATTCTTAATAACAACATTATCCTCCACTACTGTATGCCATTAATGCACACTTGTTTTTTGGTTTTGTACAGCACTTTGGTGTCAACATTTATTGTCTTTTAAATGTGCTACATAGATAAATTGATATGTTTCGGTACTTGAAGTTTTACGAGTGAGGATAAAGAATGTAGTAGTCCATGGAAACTTCAGCGCACTAGTATGACATCATGTATTAAATGCTCAAACAGTTTGCCATAGAGACACACTGAAAAGCTACTGGCCTTTTAACACAAATGATCAGACAGTCAACATGTGAGTTCCACTTCAAAAGGTGATGGACTTTGGCAGCTGCTGTCCAGCAGGGGGCATCCTGCAAAAGTCTGGGCTGGATCGAACCTCGGGCACCCCCAACGCGGACTGTCTCGAGAGCCTGGGGTTGCCCGGGGGAGACCCGGTGTACAAGAGAGGCGCCGGGAAGGCGGCCCGGTCCCTGGGGCCTCGAGCGAACGGCTTGGAGTAAGCGCCGGGCGAGGTGCCTCCGTGACACCTCTGGGGAGAGAGTCTGTCGGCGAAGCTGGGCGGGGGCGGGGGGACGATGATGATGGAGTCCTCCACCCAGCGGTCCTCGCCTTCATATTCCGACTCCTGAGGCAAACTGGGAAGAGGGCAGTGTAAGGGTGGCAGAGGGGACGGCGGCGGGGGGATGAAAATGGGAGGCGGAGGCAGAGGATAATAGGCGGGGTCGTAGTCTCTGTCCAAAGGAACCTCCTCGGGGGTGGAACCCAGCAACCTCTCCGGGCAGCGATCATCGTCGTCCGCCTCGGACAGGTTGTCGTACTGGGAGGTGTTGGAAGGTCGCCTGTTGGCCGACGACGCCGGCACGTACAGGGACACGGGGAATTTGGTGGGCTTAGGGGGAGGTCGCACGGGAGAGGAAGATGCCGTGAAGTCGCGGGGAGGGGACGTGAGCGACTTGGGAGGCACCTCGGGAGGTGGTGTAAATGTTGGGGGAGGGGAACGGTGCTGGGCCAGCGGGCTGACTTTCTGCTCCTCTTCCGAGTCAAACAGTGGAGGAGGCGGCAGATCCGGCAGGTCCAACATCTCTGTATGCATAAGATCATCCAGAGGCGGGGCTTCATAAGGTGGGGGCCAATCCGTCGGCTCCTCTTGAGCGTCTGCACAAAGTTTCTCTCCTTGCGCTTTTTCAGGGCCACTTTCCTTCACATCTCCGGCAACATTGACCTCAGCAAAGGCTTTGACTGGCTTGGGTGGTAATGGAGGCGCTCTGCAAGGCATCATGGGAGATGACATCGCTTTGGTGTGCAACGCAGCTGGGTTAGGCGGTCGTAACAAGGGTGCGCTGGACCTGCTGGGGCTTTTTGAGTCCGGCGGCTTGATGGCCTGCGGGGTGACGCGCTCCTTATTGAGGGGTTGCAGATCACTTTTGACCTCGAGAGGAGAGTGAGGCTGCAGAGGGAGCAGGAGAATTGGCCTCTCTAGACCGAGGGGCTTCTTTGGTAGCTCCTCTGACTTCGCTACAAAAAAATAGAAAAAAAAAAGGGGGGGGGGCGCATTTAATAAAACGGTTCTTCCTTCTTACTTACCGGTGTGCACTGAAAATGGTAAATACTTTAATATAAGGGTTTTTCCTGGCTCAAATTGAGGCAGAGGTAGTATGATGGGTAACTACCGATACCAGGTATCGTTATCGGTGCCAATATCAGTCTTATTTTAAGGTATCGGTACTCAGAGTGGTGACCGATACAATTATGGGCTGCCCTCCTGCAGCCATTTTACGATCAGCGAATAGAAATATAAAACTATATGAATACAGAGTTGTCATTATTTTTTTACCTTTTTTTTTTTTTTAACTACAATCATTAACTCATTCACTCCGAGCCATTTTCACTGAAGCAACCTCCGCTGGATTTTGATGGATTTTGCAAGGCCCACAAATATTGTGTTCTATTGCTATAAAGACGTGGAACCTACCAAAAGGAAAAAAAAATAATCAGGGGAAAAAGTATATTTCTATCTGTTTCCATTTTGCAGCAATTAGCATTAGAATATAGCTAAGTTTCATCATTATTCACAAATCTGTTTAAAACTGTGGGGGGAAACAGCATACTCTGCTGCCACCTGTTGGCCGTTGTTGTGATAACTAAACATTGGTTCAACCATTCTCTTCAGTTCAGAGGTTGCATCAAACTTTTCTATAAGCTCTAGTATAAAATAAAAAAATAAATAAAATAAAAAAAAAAGAATAAATACGTCTTTGGGACACTGGTAATATTCAAAATCGAACGTATTTACACGTTTTTGGGAGCAAATGGGTTAAAAATTCAACCACTAGTACTTAAAATGTGAATATAGTTGTGTAATAGTGTAAAACACTAATGTTTATTGTATATACTGTGTTATTATGACTTTGGCGATGGCTGGAGCGTGCCACCTCTGCCTCGCAACCAGGAAATGGGAGTGTGTAACGGTCGCTCCATGATCTGTTTCTTTTTCGGAACAATAAAGTTTTTAAAAAAAGAAAAAAAGAAAGCCGTTTCTTCTTTAGTTGTTATAGTGCCTCCATAATGGCGCAGCAATGCAACTGCAGTTAAACTACGTTCCTGCTGAGCTATATCAGTGGCTCAGGCTGGAGGTGGGGAGCAAATTAGGTGGAGGTGGCCGCCTCTGAATTTTGTACACAGGAAAAACCCTATATAATGTGGTGAAAGACCGTACCAGGAGGAGGTTGGTCCAACTTTTTACTGCGCAGCTCAGACATGGCACCCTGGAGTTGCTCCACCACGACGTCGTCAGGAAGCAGGAACGAAGCAGCCAGCTGCTCCTGAAGAAACTCCCTCAGGTCCTCCAAATGGAACTTGAGCAAACGCTCTGATTGGACACAAAGAATCGGGACAACATTTCATTTAAGCGGCGATAACGTAAACACAATAGCGCACAGATGTTAAAGTCAAGGCGCAGGAGACGTGGCCCACTAAAGCAAATAAAAGTTTCTACTTCAAATTTCACAATTTTCTGTGATTTCTGATTAACAGGCTTGTCTAAGAATCCACTGGGCTAAAGTGATGCTCAAACTGCAGAAGCAACCAATGAAAAGTCAGCCTCCCCTTCTCCACAGCAACCACTTGCATTATGTAAGCCATCTGACAAAGAGGCAGCCAACCGGGAGGCTGCGCAACAGCAGCCGTGTTTGAGTCCAACACGTACAGAGACGAGACGCGGAAGACCAGCCAAGGGGCCTCGTACTCACTCTTGTGTAACTTGAGGGTTGTGTAAGCCATGGCAGTCAGCATCTTCTCCCCCTCCAGAATATAGATGTCCCATAAGCGCAGGGTGAGGGTGAAGGGGCTCTGTTATGTAACACGACAGACACAGAAACCATCTGATTAAAAATGACATTAACATATGATGTGATAAGGGATGGCAATGATTTGTTTATTCCCAAATATCAATAAAATAGAAAAATAATGCTAATTTTAAATTTATTTATTTTTTAAATGTGTGGTTTTTTTTGTTTGTTTTTTTTTTGTGCTAATTTTCAAGATTTTGTTTTAAATGTTGGTTTTATATTTACATCACCTTATGAAAGTAGAATTGGGATAATATTTTATATTAATTTTTATTTCATTATTTTTATTAATTTCTTTTTATAATTTATATTTATAGCATATCAATCCATTCATTTTAGGAACCACTTATTCCTATTTATATATTTATTTATATCTATGTATAATTAATATTCTCACTAGAATTGGGATTTTTTTATTTTATTTTTTTTTTATTTTTTTTTTTAAGAATCAACAAGTGGAACGAAATTTATACAGTAAAAGTAGGGCATGTGAAATTATCCCAAGACCCAAGAAGTTTTAAATATCCTACGAATTTCATTCCACTTCACGATTATGCCCCACTTGGTGTTGATTCTTTCCCCCAAAATTCTAATATTATATTGGATGTTTGAAGCCTGAAATGTGGCAAAAGGTCAAAGTTCAAGGGAGGCAAAGTGGCTCTCAACTGGTGGGTCGCGGACCCATTTTGGGTGGGTTGCAGACAGCATAAAAAGTTGCATGCATTCATACTCTGATTTATTTTAATTTTTTGACATTGCAGAATCTACCAATTTCCCACACGCAATATATTAGGAAAGGCACAAGGAATAGTATTTCCTTGTGCTTTAGTGACTAGTTTACTCTGTAAACAAACAAATCTGCCTCTGATTGGCGGATGTCATGGCTAGCAAATTGCTTACATGAAACTCATTGTAAAGGGAATTTAAAAATACTATATACCATACATGTGTTTTAATAGGCTGTATTTAAGCCCCCCAAATGACTTAACTCTTAATAAAATGGGTGGGTCGCAACTTTGCAACAAAAAGAAACTGCGGGCCTCAGGTTGACCACCCCTGCGATCGTGTGCAGAACGAGCCTTACAGGAAAATGTACGGAATGGAAATGAAAGCAAGCACTCACTCTGTCAATAAAGCACTGGAGAAACCACTTGGTGGTGTAAACCCCGCATGACATCTGCTCCTTGTCCTGTGAAGTCGGAGAGTCCAGGAGGAAAATGCTGGATTAGATTTTGATGCGACAAATCAATCTAGAGTAACCCTGAAAAATGAAAGCACTGGTGCAGGACCTTGTAAGACGTCCTTCAGTTCTCCAATATCAAGAGAACGAGCAAAAGAGAGGACTGATGTGAATGTGCTGTCACTCACCAGGTGCTTCCTCAGTTTAGGCAGCATTTTGGACAGTATCCGCTCATGGTGGGCTTGGAAACGTTGCAGTTTGGGAAATCCCGGGATAAAGAAACCTAACGTAGTGGAAAAACACACATCAGCAGAACATAAATGGTGGCTGAGAGAGACAAAATGTTTAAAATTGAACAATAATGGTCTTACACTAATTGCACTGAGGGTTAGGATGATCATATTTAAGTGGAAGTTAACCTAAACATTCCTTGACAATATGTTACTCACTACTCTAAACATGACATTCTGATTAATATTAAAGGGATACTTTACTTATTTAGCCATTTTTGGCAGTCAAACATTAATATTTTTTTCGTGTACAATTAGTACCTTTCAAACACATTTTGCAACTTGCTGTCGACTGAAAATGACATCACAAGGGCTCAGGTAACCAATCACAACTCAACTTGTGAATATCGCATGACCAAACCTAGAAAACAGGTGAGCTGTGATTGGTTGCCTGAGCCCTTGTGATGTCATTTTCAGTCGACAGCAAGTTGCAAAATGTGTTTTTAAATGTACTAATTGTACATGAAAAATAATGAAAGTATCAAATTTATTATAAACAAAATATTAACTTTCTATTGCTATAATGGACTAAATAAGTGAAGTATCTCTTTAAGCTTGTGGAGTATGAATAAAGCAGTAACATTCACCTGTGATTATCCATCTCAAGGGGCAGCCATTTTTCCACTTGCTGTCGACTGAAGATGTCATCACTGTTGCTATGGGCCGAGGCAACGACCAATCACAGCTCACCTGTTTTTTTGAAGCTGACCTGTGGTTGGTTGTTACCTGAGACAAACAACTGTGATGTCATTTTTACTGGACAGCAAGTGGCAAAATGGCCGCCTTCTGATAAAATATTTAAAAAAAAAACTGCTGGATTTTGCTGCTTAACTCATATTCCACTAAAGCAATATTATAATATTATACAATACAATTAGTGTCAATATTTTTATTTATTTATTTATTTATGTTTTTTTTTTTTTTTGGTGTAGGGTGACTTCTCTTTAACAAAGGTGCTCACACAAGTTACAACTTTTCATAATGGTCTACTGCATTTTTACAAGTCAGCTGCGATAGGCGTCAGCTCAACTGTGATTCCAGTGAGGACAAGTACAAGAAACGTTTGTACAGAAATAAAAATGAAATTAGAATGAGATTTACTACTGTATATGTATGCTGGGTCAGAAGTTATTTCACAAGTTGGACTCAACTGCATCCGATATAGATTTTAGTTTAAAAAAAAATAAAATATTGCATTTCAATTGTTCAGACGTGTATTCTCTATCTATATGAAAATGTTGGTGTTTGTGCACTCATTTTTCAGTTCTGATTCAGCTGGAACTCGTGTTGCCTCACCATGCATGGAATGCTTGCTGTTGGTGAGGAGCTGGGACAAAGCCCAGAAGGCGTCCTCCTCATTCAGGTACATGAGCAGGATGGCGGCGATCTGACTCATCCCCTGACAGTAGCTCACCTCCTGGCAACAGGGCAGAGGAGACACGTCAACTCTACTGGCAAATAAGAGGAATAATTCAGCATTTATCAGAGCACGCAAAGGGTTGGAGACGAGGGTTTAAGAGCGTACCGAATGTCTGATGTGTCTGACCACACAGACCTCCTGTACGCCTGCGGCAATAAGATAAACATTTACACCAAGATTCTTTAAATATTTACTGTCGCAAATGTACACTTTCAGAATTGTCATGTCTTCATCTTGAATTTCTACCACCTTGAACCCACAGCGAGTAGCATGAACAAACGGCCCTTAACCATATTTAGGCATAGGAATTGCCCATTCACAGTACCCTTGAAAGGATAAATGTGATTACACCGAGGTTACACAACATTCTTAACATTCTTCTCTGCTGTCACATAGGCGAAAGGACAAACCCCCTCTGACCCACCACCACCACCATCACCCTTCTTCCCATTTCCACTCTCGTGTTCTTCCCACTGACCCAGTTTCTATTGAGCAGTTTGTAAGTGGAGGGAAAAGGGGAAAAGGGAATTAGCACATGCCCATTTCCTATAACTCCAACACCTCTTCCACTCAGGAAGTGCCAACACAACCCGATCAGCAAAAAAAAAAAAAAAAACACTGACATGTTAGCAAAGGAAAAGAATATGGCAATATTTCAACCCACTCCAAATGAATGCAATCTGTGTCAAGCAATTCATTCAATTGTCTTTAACTATATTTTTTTGTTAAATGTTCACAATATTATACTGTAGTTAGGTTGATGTGATTAAAATTCTTAAAGTGAAAGTCAACACACACAAAAAATTCTATATAAATTACAGGTATGCACCCCGCTAGTCTAAAAACAGCACTGTGATTAATAGTGTGTTGTGGAATATGAATTAAGCAGCAAAATCCACCCATTTTTATCCATCTCATAATGTGACAATGGCATTACAGTTGTTCCGGGCTCAGGTAACGACTAATCACAACCCATCTTATGAACATCACATGACCAAACTTAGGAAATAGTTGAGCCGTGATTGGTCGTTACCTGAGCCCCGAGCAAGTGTGATGTCATTTTCAGTTGACAGCAAGTGGCAAAATGGCTGCCCCCTGAGATGAATAAATACATACTGATTTTGTTGCTTCATTCAAATTTTTGTGTTAACTTCCGCTATAAGAATACAACTGGAATAGCAATACAGCGTATAACGGAATTACAGAGTGACACTTAACCCATTCACTCCCAACCATTTTCACTGGCTGTTTTACTGGATTGCGACTGATTTTGCAAGGCCCGCAGAATATTGTGTTCTATCTATCTATCTACAAAAACATGAAAACTAACAAAAGGAAGACTAGAGTTTATTCTTTCATCAGGACAAAAAAAAGTGTATTTGTATCTGTTTCCTTTATGTAGGAATTAGCATTCGAATGTAGCTAAGTTTCATCAATATTCACATTCCTGGTGAAAACACGAACAAAAATAGCTTGTTGCAACATGGCCGATCTCATACTCCACTGCCACCTGCTGGCTGTTTTCTTTTTTAAATAACTTTTTAAAATAATTGCTTTAAGCCACCTCTTCATGTCAGAAGCCGCATCAAAGCTTTCTGTATGCTTTTGCATAAAAAAACATTAATAAATCGAGTGAAGGACAAAATCTTAAAACAGTTTTTACACGTTTGAATGAGTTAATAGCTTTTTCAAATACAGCACATGCAACAAATTACAATGTTGAACCTAAGCACCGACACACGTTTCGAAGATTTTGAAAGCACTACATATAAGTCTATTTACATCATGTGTATACAGGTGTGTAATCAAACAATAGCAAATTGGATAACTGTTGTGCTGAATGCTTCATTTGCATTGACATGTCATATGGAGCATGCAAAGCCGAAGAGGGGTTAGTGCTTGTCATTATTCATTTTCATCCCCCGTGGGTGTAAATGAGTAATGATAAGCATGCACATTCAATTGGCTGTTCCACTGTATTTACATACTTTCAAGTGTAACCCATAAAGTATTGCACCAAAAGGTCACCAACTTGACAGTCAATCCACATATCTTACCGTATTGTAGACAGAGTAGGCTGTTAGTACATGAAAGAGAGCCTGTTGCCTGAAAAGGGAACATAGAAACAAACCGTTATGATAAAAATACAACTGGTTTACAATTAGAGAAGCTGAAGTACCACCCCTTAGTTTTCTGGAGTCTATTAAATCATGATTAAATGACCACATCCCCAAATGAACCCCACCAGCCAGCACATGAACACATTACTGAAGTATAGCGCTAACAAATGTTTTACATTTTCATAAAAAAAAAAAAAAAGAAGAGACCAAACGGTATCATGAAGGCGGCGCTTAACACAATACGTTTTATGAAGTGAATTCACCTAAATCTGAGCCAGCATTTCTGTAATATTAAGCGCTTTTTTTCTGTTCAGGAATAAGAGTCACTATAATTTGATATTGTTATCCTTGTTTATCCACTATTTCTATCCTTATTTATATATATATATATATATATATATATATATATATATATATATAAATATATATTTATATATATATTTTTATATATATATATATATATATATATATATATATATATATATAAATAAAAGAATAGTGGTGTCCAAACTACGGCCCAGGGGCCATTTGCGGCCTGCCGTCCATTCTTCAGTGGCCCGTGGCATATGCTAAAAATGGCATTTGACTCAGTTAAAATAAATTAACAAAAACAAAAATGTTTGGAGATGGTCAAAGTAAGAAGGGAGGGTGTCGAATACCACAGGTGCCATTAAAGGTTATTTTAGTTAACTAAAACTAATGAAAAAACTAAAACTAAAATAAAATAAAAAAAACAAAACCCAATATTCTTACCGAAATAAAATAAAAACGAAAATGCTTTATAAAAAAACAAAACTAACTGAAACTACATTTTATGTTTACAAAACTAACTAAAACTAACTATAATTATAGCAAACATGTCCTTTGTTTTAGTCTTTGGTAATTAATTTAATGCATGAGCCTTTGGAGATGTTTTCAAATGTGATTTCAAGTAGATTTATATAAACCGGAATAATGACGTTTGAAAGTATGTCACACAGAAGTGATGTCATCTAGCAGCAGCCAATAGAAAAGCACCTTCAGATGACGTTGCTCCCATAGTGTTTTTTAAATATCGCGCACAAGTAATACAAAATAAAACAAAACAAAACAAACTAGTACTAATACTGAAACTAACAAACTAAACTAAAACTAAGCATTTTTTAAAGAACTAAACTAATAAAAACTAACAGAACCACCCTGAAAACTAATAAAAACTAACTAAAATGAACATTTCCAAAACTATAATAACCCTACTGCCATATTACAAATAAATTGGTTAATATACTGTAGCATTTTTCTAAAACTGCAAAAGCACAAATAAATTTCTCTTCATAACATTATGTGGCCCTTGTGTCCTTCTGATTTTCTGTCGCGGCCCTCAAATGAAAATGTTTGGACACCCTGTCCTGATATAGAGTATATCATAGTTATGTCAGTTATGTATACGGCTACTATTATACAGGAGAACTTCCTCTCTAGTCCGTTTCTTCAGTTCCTCATTCAGGTGAAGAGCCCAGAGGGGACCTAATCAGTCAGTCTGTCAATCTAGCTATTTTTTTTGACAACCTGTTACCACACTAACCCCATTACATAAAAAATCCATGCATTTTGTTGTTTGTTCTGTTCAGGTCAAGACTTAAAGCCTGCCATTAAATATGTGTTCCGTATATAGTGTTAACAAATGCAATGCGGACAACAGAGGATGTTCCCCCCCACAGAATATACATGTCTTACGGACACTAACTGAGACAGGAAAGGAGTTTTAAATAGTGGCCCGGTGTTGACGCGCACGTGTCTGTAGGTGTGTGTGTGTTGTGGGGGACAGCTGTTGATTTGTAGGGAAAGAGTGGGCAACAAAGCCGGATGGAGCGTGTTTTGGTCTCACTCGGTCTCAACTGACACACGCTCACACAGCCAAACCCACCAAGCACATGATAAGTGGCAAGTGCAACATTTTGAAATCTCTAAATGTATCTTAGATCAAATTAATTGGACGTTGGATGTGAATGTTCTGTATGAGCAGTTGATGTCAGTGTAATTTCTTTTTTTTTTCTTTTTTTTTTTTAAACCAATTCCATTTCCTGTGGGGCTTCACACACTAACAGGAAGGCTAATAAAATAGAGGAGGAAACTAGTGCTTTAGTCTGCGTGCCCTTGCGTTTGTGTTGGGGACCTCCCAACACACACAACCTAAAGGTCGCGCCCGATCGGACTCCAGCATGAACCTGAACTTGTGATGTGAAAAAAAAACTAAAACAAAAACTCCGGATGATCGTATACACAGCAAAAGACAACAACCAAAGACATTTGTGATGCAAACTTTTAGCTCAGTCACTTCCATTAACTTCTCACAATTATCAAATAATATCTTTCGACAGTTACAAGCTGTTCCTTAGAACATCGTTAGAGAAGGACTCACTTGACTCCAAAGCGGTCCATGAACATGATGTGGTTGCGGAAGGTTCTATTGACGTCCAAGTCAATCTGTTTGATCTCTGTGGAGAAGTTGCGAGCCTGCAGCTTCATTTTCTGAAAAATAGGAAAGCACAAAACAAAAATCATGGGACATGCTGGTGGGTTCCAATACATGACAGACCTAGCGTGAGTCACACCTCATATTTTCCCTCATTGTCTTTTTTAATCTTGTCTATGTCCAAAAGTAAGGCCCAGGCCTGGCCTCTTAGCTGGAGGGGGATGCCTTTATAAACACGTTTCACCAACTGAAACACAACAGACAGTCACAACATAAACAATGACATACTAGTAAGAGGAGATGGTGGCTTACACAGTAATGAAGTTGAGTGTCAATGAACAACGTAATAAACGCAGGCGAGAGAACGCACCTTGTCGCTGTTCTTATACTTGCTCCAGTTCTTCACCATCTTTAGCCACTTCTCCACACGATCGATCTCCTGCTGTTTTTGCTGGGGAAGAAAAATATGGACAATGCATAAATGCCAGGACATATGCTGGAGCAAAATGCAATCATTTAATTAATACCTTTTCTTCAAGCATACTGGGTGTCGGTAACTCTTTCTCACTAAAACAAAAGGACATATAGAACATTACGAAATAAACCATATGTGGCATAAATTAACAAAAAAATGCCAGTAGAAAACAACAATATAGTCATGGAAAAAAAATGTCATGAGCTGGTTAACTTACTGCAGGAAGCCGAAGCGGTCCGTCACCTTATAGATGCTATAGTCAGCATCCTCCCAAGGGTCAATACGGACACCCTCTTGTCTGCCCTGAAACAAAAACATGCCATAAACATGAAGAGAAAATGTGATCAAAATAATGGGCCAGGCTGACAAGGAAAGACCTACTGCAGCAGTTTTTGTGATGGTGTGCGTTTCTGATTCTCTCACCTTGTCATATTTGGAAATGATGTCAGCACGTTCCTCTGCTATCAGGGTGTCTATGTCTTTCTTCATGGCTACACAACAAAAGAAAAGGTATCGAGAACTTACTCTTGCATCACAAAAAACAAAAGAAAGTAATTCTACTTTAAATCATGACATTCCTGATGACACAAATTCCTATTGTTTTGTAGAGTGGATAGAGTGGGCCAGTCATTTTTTTTGCTACGCTCTCTATGTGGCAATATTTCTACAGTCTTTAAATTAATCCCTTAAGGGTGTTTCTCTGTTATAGGCACAGGATCCATTTGGATACCAAAAAATACAATTTACCTTCTTATCAACAAATCTACCCTCATTTCCAACTACTGGATTAATAAAAAAAAAAAAAAAAACAGAGTACGCAAATCTACTGTCTAGAACTAAACTATAAGGGACACTGTAAGTACAACTCTTAATGTGGCAACATGAGGAAGACTTTCAGTGATGTTTAGTAGCATGTGTTAAGACCTGAAGCAATTAGCGTGGCATGTTGTGCTGGAGCAGGTGTAAACACACTAAGACCTTTTTACTTGTCTCTATGAAGAATGTAAGACAACAGAATGCACTTCTTGCAACACAAAGGTTCCTCAACGAAAACTACTGAAAACATAGCTTAGACTTGAGTACACTGATTGTGTGGAAAAGAAGCCTGAGAAACCAGCTTGACTCTATCTATCGCTCACTACTAATTTGGATAAAAGTGAGGATAAGGAAATCAAACTTAGAAAGGAAAAAGACCAAATAAATAAATAACATTAAATGTTGAAATAACGAGTGGGTGCGGTGGTTTTAACAGCCAGACAATTATCTGTTGTACAGAACAGCTGACACTCTTGTCCAACAGGTGGGCCGTTAAACAAGACCACTCAACAGATGTATTTTGCTGTTCTCTGCTATCCGTCAGACAACTCTCCCTTTCTTGTCAGTCTGTGGCCAGACTATTTTCTCTTGTTGTTTTTCTTTTTTGTTTGTGTGTGTCATCAGCTTGTCGCTGTGCGGACCCGAGTGTGCACTTCAAAAGTTCTACCATTAAGCGTTTGCTGAAAGACTAACTAGAGTCGGTGGTCAAAATATGGGGGGTCGTTCCGTTCTGTAATTCGGCCTACAGCACATTTACATATTTGGTGGATTTAGACTTTTTTTTTCTCTCTCAATTTTTTGTTTGGTTTAAATATATTTGTTCGTTTTACATATTTTAAATTCCGTAATATAATATTTCTTAGCTAACCATGTTAAATGAATCCTTTATTTTTATGTAATGTGTTACATTAAATTGTGATATTTTTTCTTAAAAGGAAAATACATATTTAGCATTTTATTTTAGATTGTATAAAACAAACATTATCAGCAGCACGGTGTGCAACCATTTGACTCTGGGTCAGATGGGATAGGATTCAGCTCACCTGTCAACCTGAACTAAATAGTTGAATAGAACAGTAAAAAAAAAAATCTAATAAAATTGAAAAATAGATGTATTATTTAAAAAATGTGTGACTTTGAATTATTTAATTGCAAAAATAAACTAACCTATTTTTCATAGAGATTTTACCATTTACATTCACTTCATCTACAACTAGCCTGGCCTATTTGTTTTAAAACTCAAATGTGACTATTAAGCACAAAAGTTTGCCCGGCACTGGGTTACAAGATGTAAATGGTGAGCTCTGAAAGTTCCTTCATGTGCTCGACTTATCCTAAACATGGTTTACAGTGAGTCAGTTAATAGTTCTTTTCAAATAGGGAAAAGCTTAAATATTTATAAAATACAGTAAATATTTTTGCCCATTTTCTCAGTGGTATAGCCACAATTCTAAAACAGGACATTTTGGCAACATGCACTTCTAAAGGAGGCCAGATGTCATCATGTCACATGATGTCAAGGGACTCCCAGCATATCGTGCCTAATTCAACTGACAAATCTCGTGAGACCGCATCGTACCTCATTTGAGGTTAGTTCAACTAGAATCAAGATGATTTTTCCTCTGTATATGTAGCTTTTTCTTTGGCTTTATTGTGATAAAGCAGAATTCCAAATAGAAGAACCAAAAATGAAAAAATCCATCCATCTATCCATCCATTTTCTCGACTGCTTATTCCTCACAAGGCTCGCGGGAGGTGCTGGAGCCTATCCCAGCTGGCTTCAGACAGTAGGCAGTGTACACCCTCAACTGGTTGCCAACCAATTGCAGAGCACACAGACACAAACAACCATCCATACTCACAATCACACCTTCGGACGATTCAGGGCACTCGAATGACCTGCCATGCATGTCTTCGGAACGTGGGAGGAGACCTGAGTACCCGGAGAAGACCCACGCAGGCACGGGGAGAACATGCAAACTCCACCCAGGAAGGCCGAAGCCCGGACTCGATCTTGGGTCCTCAACACTGGCAGGCGAACGTGCTAACACTGTGCCGCCACCAAGAATACACAAGACGAGTGTTACGGTGAGTCTTTTATTACCCTAACGCGTGTTTTTGGAACATGGCATAAAGCAGTACACTGCAGTTGTGCAGAAAAAAAATATGCAAGCACAGGGAGAAGACGCGAACAAATGCTACACATGAAGGTTGCAAGTTAGATTTGGACTTCAAACTACAGATATGCTAGCAATTCATCCATCGTGCTGCTTAGAATGAAACAATGACATCCAACAAGTGGAGTTTACTTCAAACTTTAGCTGCTAGCAAGTTAGCCGCCAAAAGCTGTGCTTGCTGACACTTGCTTTCAAAAGCAAATGGTCTTACTGTTTTAACATGTTCCCATTACAAGCGGTAAACGTTTTGTACTTAATATTAGTCATTCAAACCATTTCCTGTACAATTAAAATAATCCATGATGGAAAGGTTTGACTGTGGTGTGGACTTACATTTTTTTCTTTTCCATTATTTCCTATTGGAAAAACAATCTAAATCATTCTGGAATGTATATCTTTGACCTTGGAAGTTCCAATACATTTCTCGTTCCTTAAATGATCTGTGAAGACAGATTAAGCTGTGAAACACAAATGCTACAATGCACAAGAGGCTGACTGTCAGTTTTTTTCCAATATACTCACAATTTACATACATCCACACAAACAGCAGGATTTGTAAGAATAACCTGACAAGCTCAGAGACTGGTTTGATCCATTTCTAAACAAGATGATTTGAAACCATAATCAACGGTAAGTAATTGTATCCTAGGGCTGTTTTGCTTCATCTTATAGGTTCAAGCAGCTTACTTCCTGTGTTGGGTCTTCTGAATACAGATAGTATTGTGTAGGGGTCAGGAAGAAAAGGAAACCAGTGACTGCCACGCCTTCAACAACAGGTTGAACAAGAACTGCAAAGGGTTTGAGACAAAACCTTTAGCTGAATAAAGTCTCAAATGATCAATTCACATTTTCACTTTTGTTATGTTGCCTGTACAGCTGAGGCACACCAGAGGGTCACTAAGTGGAAGCTCAAGCATCATCATCATCATCATCATCACCTGGGGTTGTATTGCGGCTACTAGTGGTTGGTAGTGCTTGTTATCAAAATACATTTTTAATTAGCACACAAATACAAATAAGTGGCAACTTTCACAAAAACCATAACAATTATGTGTGTGTCAAAAGAAAATTGGGGGCGGGGGGAGTGAAAAGTTGTGAGGAAGTGGTTAGGTGGGTTAAAAAAAAAAAGAGAAGAAACTAAAGTACCTTTAGTATCTTAGCAACAACTGTTCTGTTGACTAAATAATGATAACCTGGTTGCTTAAAGGACATAAAGACTTTGAGACAGAGGCCTGAGTGACATCATGTCCTGTTATGACATAAAGTTCCGACTCAAACTTGTTCTCAGTTCATATTTGCAACCGTGGACAGTTTGCAAAGTATTCTGATTTCTGGCTAACACTATTATTGTTTAGACACATGTGGTCAGATGTCCTTAAAAAAAAAGAAAGGGAAAAAAATCTGCTCAGAACAGCAGATGTTTGGGGCCAGCATTTGCCAAAATGCCATTGAAAGGCAAGTCAATCCAAAAGTTGTGTATTTACAATAATATGTTGTTTGTGCCCACACTAGTCTAAACACCGTATTCTTATTAATACGTATTGTTTTTGTAAAATTTGAATTTTGAAAATAATCCACCCATTTGTATCTATCGCAGAAGGTGGCCATTTTGTCAGTTGCTCTTGGCTGAAAATGACAACACAGTCGCTCATGACTCTGCAATGACAAATCACGGCTTACCTGTTTTCTGAGTTTGGTCATGTGATGTTGTTAACTTAACCCGAAGCAACTGTGATGTCATTTTCAGTCGATAGCAAGCATCAAAATGGCAGCCCGCTGAGATGGATAAAAACGGATGGATTTTGCTGCTTCGTATTCCGCAAAACACAATATTTATCACAATATCTTGTTAAGACTATTGAGCCTGCATAGAACATTTTGGGGTTGGCTTTCCCTTTAATCACCTGGGGGAAAATAATAATGGATTACTTGATTAAGTGTTGTTGCTGGAAGAGTCGTGAGTGTATCTGGATGTACCTCAACTTCCTATAGATGACGATGACACAATTTTGCTGTTCTTGTAATTTTATCATGCTGTGCAGTGTGCACCATTTTTCATCAGACTTAATTGTATAAATCAACTGAACTATTTTACTGAGTCCTAGCAAAAGGGGCTATTAATGCAGCCAAAATTAAAAAAAAAAAAAAAAAAAAGATGAGACCCTAATCTGTATACAGAGTAACAGAGTCAATCTGCACCATCTTAGTTTGTAAACACAAAAATGTCTATTGACTAATCCCAAATGTAAGTACTGTAATCATTCCCTCCATTTCCTTCATCCCTCCGATCATCTATTTTTGTGTCTATGATCAAACTTGAGTTCATTCGGGATTTACAACAGAGGATTACATTTGAGAAAACGCAAAATCTTAGATTAAGAGTCTGGCATTCGTAAAGTAACTGGAAGACCCGAGAAGACCTTTTTTCCATGGGATGATTAGTCAATCCTCAGTGGTCATCCTAAGACTATCCATCCATCCATCCATCCATCCATTTTCTTGACCGCTTATTCCTCACAAGGGTCGCGGGGGGTGCTGGCGCCTATCTCAGCTGGCTCTGGGCAGTAGGCGGGGGACACCCTGGACTGGTTGCCAGCCAATCGCAGATCCTAAGACTAGTAAGCCATTAACCACACATGTGCAGACTTGCTTTGGTTAGAGCACATTAGCTCCAGCACATAATGGATTTGTACCTCCATTACAACAGGGATACTAACTTGTTTGGAGGTTGAGTTTGAGGGTATTTCCAGAGATACGCTGCATTCTTCACAACAAAAGCTCTCGATTAGTCACAAAAAAAAAAAAAGAAGCTACAATTGCTTTGTAGGACAGAAGGAGAGAGTCATCGCCATCTGGTCTTATCAAGCCTGAAGGCTTTTGTCTTGACCGTGTTGTTCACTCTGCTATCAACCAAAAATAAGACGGGACCAGTTCTGTCTAAAGTAAAACTATTGACACTTCTAGAGGACTCGTGATTTACACCTTACAACATATAACTCTTAAAAAAAAGATTTAAACACGCGCACACACACAATTTTCATTGGACAATAGCTTTAAAGATACTGCATGCAGTTATTGTAGAGAAAATATACATAACAGCATAATCCAATGCGGACACAAAGAAAGACAACTACCTGCATTAGTTGTTAGAGATAATCGTTTGCTTCCTGATTACTTGAGATGCCCTAAAGCAAAGCATTGACCTCCACCCCTCAAACTTAAGAGGTGCAGAACAATGTTTGCTCTCTCTCCTTCAGTCTGATATCTCTCCTTGCATCCCTGCAGAGGCGATGTGTGATCTTTCTCTGTGGTGGGCAATAATGTTTATACAGAGTTCAAAATAAAGTTTACCTTCAGGAATTGCAATCAATATGATAAATTAAAATGAAAACAAACAACACGATGGAAATTGATTTTGTTTGGAGATTCCACTACTTCCACACCAACCCCTACTGAAACAGATTTTTTTTAAACTTATTTGTTGTCTCAGCCTCATTTGCCTCCATTTCTTTTTATGGCAAGAGTGTTTCTGTTACTGTATTTAAAATAGGCATTGTGTGACCCATGGGTGACCCATCCATTGGGTGACAGTGGAAAAAGAAAAAGGCCCAGAATAGCTTGTGGTCCCTAAATGAGCAAAAGCCACCACTTTGGCAGTGGCCTTATCGTTCTTCCAAAGCTGATAACACAGCAAGCACAGATTCACCAACACCACCCAAAACCTACCCAACAATTTCCACATATTAAGGTTTGTATGGTGAGATTTAGGGTGGGCTCTTTCACTTCAGTCTGCATGTGTGTTAGGCCAGAACACCCTGTGGTGCTGTCCTCGCTTCCCTATCATTACCTTGGGGAAGGGGGTGGGCTGTCTAAATATAACAATGACCACAATAACTTATAGATACTAAAACGGCTGGCCAGCCAGTTGTTTCCCAGACTCTGAGAATATTTTAGAGGGGTGGTATGAGAGGGGCAGGAATGTCAAGGGAACGTTATTCTTAACTCATTCAGTGCCATTGACAGCTATACACGTCAAAGTAGGGCTGTGCAATTAATCGAAATTCAATTATAATTTCAATTATTGCACTCCATAATTACAAAATCAGCATAATCTCAAAGTAAAATGATTATTGAGTTGCTTAAATTTATACATTTGTACCTTTTTTTTAATTTTAAAATAATTAATTTGATAAATTTTGTTTCATCCAAAAGGAACTTGCATAAATAGTGTTTCAAATAATTTTGTCTTATTATTTTTTTATTTGTTTTTTTACGTTTAAAGATGTTCTTGTTTTGTACCAAAAAATAAAAAATACAAAAAATATTGCCCTACTGCACAGTGGATATGCTGCACTCCAACGTTCACGTTTTTGCCAACATAAATAAATATATATTATTACTGGCAAAACTTAATTATAGTGTTTCTATTTTTTTCTAATTTGGTCCTAATATTTTTAAACACTTAAACATTTTCTTGTTTTGTGCTAAAACATAAATAACCGTTTGAATAATCGTGATTTCAACTATTGCCCAAATAATCATGATTATTATTTTTCCCATAAACGAGCAGCCCTATGTCAAAGATTCATTTTTACTGGGATGGCAGTGAATGAGTTAAAAATATAACCACAAGATCCTCCTCAAGGAGTCAGTTTCTCATAAATGAAGCATCTTCCCGACAGTGATGCAGTCATGACAAAAAAAAAAAGTGAACAAAAAGCTATCATCTACAATTTTAATGACCGGTGTAATGACAATACAAGTCCATTTCAAAAATATCCTTGTCAACTGTCCAATCTTTCTAAAGCAATCCCAGGCCATAGAAAAGAAACACAAAAAAATGAGAAAGTGTTCACTGTTGGAATATCACTAGAATCTTGCAAATGTACCACATGCTGGATTGTCTTGCCATGCCAAACAGACTAAATAATTCACGTAGCTCGGGAACCATAGACAATGTCACCTAGTTGAAATGAATTCAACCATTTCCACCATCAGCTTGTGTCAAGTCAAAAGCTTTTGCTGCACTGGCGATGATGTATATTAGGGTTTTCATGTTCAGTGATGTTTGCAAGCACATAAAGAGGATTATGGTACGATCCAAGGGGAAGGGACATTCGTACACTGGAGGGTAATGCAATTTCAACATGATCCTCCTTAAACATGATGTGTTCCCGAGCAGAAACAAAAATAAGAGTGGAAACAATCACGGAGGGAATTTCCAAAATAGCTTAATATAGCATTTATACAAACACAGTTATTTTGGATGTCATGTCACCGACAGCATTGGGTCTTCTCAGTAGAGAAAGGTTGAATTTCAAATGATAGTAGTCATTTGGACTCGTTTAAAGTGACATTATCCTGTGGTGTTTTGTTGCTGAGGAAAGGGTGTTTCTAATTAAAGTGGCAGCATGCCCACAGCACAGCTTGTTCATCACAATGTGGCACAAGTAGCTAAAAATAGGCCTACTGTTGTTAATTCAATTTGTTTTGTACTAGATTACTATATATTACTACATCTTCAGCTGTGATTCCATTGTTCTGATGATTAAGTGTTAGTGGTCATGTAATCAATTTTGTGTTTTACCCGTGGGGCAAATATGAAATTGTGTAAGGATTATCATTTAGTTTTTTGTTTGTTTGTTTTTTTACTGTGATGTCGTACAATTGTAACAGTTTATCTTTATGATGTGAATTATATTCTCTTTTCAAATCAATAATACTGTGGCTGTACCCTGGCTAATTGCTTTATAGAAAATGCAAAATACATTGATCCTGAACATCAATACCCAAAATGTGCTGATGATCACCATCGTTTTGTGATGAGATTCACAGGGTGGCTTTTGGTGCAGAGCATGAATGGCTTACAAGATTCAAACATGATCAGTGAAAATAAATAGCATCAAATGTAGATGTTAATGACAGGATGGAATGTACTGTGATCCTGTCATTAGTTTGTCATTTTTTGAAATTTGATTCAGTCAGTCAAACATTGATTTGAGTTACTCATCGCACACAAGGAAAATTGCACCTTGGCACCTACAACAAATCTTCCAGTCCTAATTATGGTAAAATCACACACAATCCTACACAAACAATGTCAAAACCAAACAGCACAACTTTCAGAACAGTCCAATGGAATGTGACAAATCAAACACCTTACAGGTCACATGTGGACAACCAAAACTCAGAGGTGGAACTACCATCATGCAAGATGTCAGCATAATGTGAAAGACTTGAACATGCTGTTAATTCAGAATTCAGCTCAAGGGTTAACTTCAAGTGTAGTTTGCTTCTCCTTCCGCTTTTTTGTTTTTTGTAATGCCACCGCAGAAAGTAAGGTAATGATGGCAAAGAAGAGGAAAGCTTGGTGATTGACAGGAAACTGAGCTGCAATGTTGGAACCAGCTTTGGTCAAAGCAATATTTTAATTTTATAAGTCATACAATGCAAATTGTGTTCAGCATAAAGCCCTCTGGATTACTATTAAATTAAGTCACCATCAGCAAGTACTTTTTTTTCCATTCACACTACATCTGTTACGCATCAACAAAGAGTGGGTAGTTTTATTTGTCTTACACTTGTGTGACATAAATGTTAAACTTGTCACCTTACAATTTATGACAGCAAACAAATCAGATGTTTACCATTGTAGCAGAACTACTCAGCTTTTTGCCTTCTGTTACGGTTATGATTTATAAAACATTTTGTCTCCATGTAATTTTACAGTGCAGATCAGGATATACCAACAAATAGCAACAAGCACATCTGCTACATCGCACTGAAGACAAAGTAAACAATGACATCTGGCATGGGATGTGCTACAAGAGATTTCCCATTCAAATTGTCTGTGGCCTGCCCCTTCCCCCTATATGAACCAGTTAGATGCCCAGTTAACGTTCTAAAGAGGTCTCGGCATGGATGACAGAGCACAGCAAAACCAGCCACTGGCCTACTTCTTTCTAATTCTGAAGCATTTGTGGTCAGGGCAAATGGCAAAACAGTTATCAGTACACATACTGTAGTACCGACTGACTGGGAAAAGGTGTTCACGCATTCATGTAAACACAGCTCCCGAATGCATATCATTAAGCACTTCAGTTTCTTACTTCTCTCCAATCTCAATGTACTGTGGGTAATACAGTAGTAGCAGTGACGTTTGTATGTCCTGGGAACGTCCGACTTGACAGTGCCTCACGGGAAAACGAACGAACCTCTAATCTTAGCGTTTAATTGTGTGTTTTTAAAGGGATGGTGAACTTACTCTACTGTACATCCTTCTGGGAGTGTTTCATCGGAGCATTAACAACAACTGACACGCGTGGAACCCAAACTCCTTTACTGATTCGGTTTATTTACAAACAAAAAGGTACATAAAGCTGGTCGGGGACATCCACGACAGTAACTGGTGAGCCAAACACTAGCTTTAGCAGTCTTGCTATTTGATATTTAGCAAACAAAATTATTCCATTGTACAGTTAGAACACTAAAGCTTACTTCCGGCGCCTCTGCTTACCTTCGGAGTGAGTTCTCGTCTGCGCTGTACCAACGAGTGGAAACAAAATCCACTATTCAAATTCTCTCCTTCCCCGTCCAAAGCAGCCGCTCATGTCACTTTTTGTTTTTAGTACGCTTACAAAATAAAACAAATAAACAAACAAACAAAAAACGCCTGTTTTCTGTACTCTCCAAATCGAAGCTATAGTCGGATTCCCCTACTGCTTAAATCAAGTCATCTGAACATGCCACAAGCTGGCAGGCAGCAGCAGCAGCTGTGAGGCACGCGGCGGCTCTTTCGTGCCAGTTGGTACGCGACTACGCGCGCGCGTTCGACTCGGGCGGGGGCGCGCTCGCCTCCAACACACAGCGGTTTGCTACATGTTTGATGTTCACTTCCGTCTTAGCACAGCTTCTTCTTCACGCTCAACTACACCTACCATCCTCTTGTCAACTTTTTAACAGTAGTTCTTCTGAGCTGGACCAAACTGATAATTTACCTAGATAGTCTATAAATGTATTTATTTGCTTTTTATTTCCAAATTCTCCCCAATGGAATGAATTGTCCGTTACCTAAAAATAAAAAAATAAAAAAAACATTTTTTGAAACATGTTTGCAGATACAGTGTAAATAAAAAAATAAATATACACCATAATTATTAAATATAATAAAACAATGTAATGAAGCAGAAAGTACTACCCACATGTGCTGTGACTTAGTCCATGTAACTCAACTCACCTTTAAAGAGCACTAACAAACAGCTGTCACCAAGTGCTGTACATGAGATCGGAACTTAAACAATACTACAACAACAACAACAACAACTACTACTACTACTACTACTACTACTACTACTACTACTACTACTACTACTAATAATAATAATAATAATAATAATAAGATGAAGAAGAACAATAAGTAGCCTATAAAAATATTTTTTTTTAATTCTGAATATAGCCACTTCTCCATTTATAAGAGGGTCGTGGAGTTGTGCAACCACGTTGAAAGAGATTCCTCACACAAAAGAAGAAATTTTAAATCACATACTGTATTTACAAAATTAGTTTCGTGTCTTGAATGTTTATTAGCATTGACTTATGGCGCCCCCTAGTGATGATTTGTTAAACGTTTTTATATATGACAGTGTATCTTTGAAAATGTAATATTGGTTGAAAAAGTAAATCTTCACATATATAATGTGTGTGTGTGTGTGTGTGGGGGGGTGTATATTGCATGGGATTTTTTAATAACTGTACAGTAGCCAACTGTATAATAAGTAAGCACATATCACAATACTGTATGACTATGTGAGCAACATATTGCTATATATATATATATATATATATATATATATATATATATATATATATATATATATATATATATATATATATATATATATATATATATATATATATATAGGGCAAAAAACGCCCCTGAGTGATCAACGGCGCATTGGTTGACAATCATTGGATTACGTGATTGTGTTTGATTGACAAGACAGTGGAGAAGACGGAATAGTCGAGTACAGGTACACAGAAAAAAAGGGGCAACTGCGATCAAGCGAAATCCTGACGTCACCTTTTGGTGTCCTCACCTTCCTCTTACAATGCCGGTGTGGTCCTCCACGTGGCGCTGTTTCACTCCGGACGAACGTGACGTAGCAAAAGAAGCAGGCAGCGTACACAACCTCTCATTCACGTAGCTTGTGTCAACGTTAGCGGTCCACATTCTGCAGCCGAACGGTGTCTCGTTGTGTCCAACACTAAAGTCTTCCACATACAGATTCGGATTAATAGGAAGGCTCGGTGAGTAAAAGCTGTCATTTAATCGCCTTTTTTCCCATGGTCTTGTCAAGCCCGCTGTGCAGTTTAGGGAAGCGCTCACTAAATATGGCTGCGTCGGATTTGAAAACACAAACGCTTTCAGATAAATGTGGAGGAAAATGCTTTAAATTGTTTGTGGTGCAGTCCATTTCGAATATAATAGTTGAGTAAGGTTGTTGGTGTAGTGAACGACCACTGTGGCCCTTTAAAGGCGTAGAGAAAACACTCCAACTTTAGTAAGTCCGAGAAAAGAAAAAAAAAAACATTCCATTCTGTTACAGTGGGAAATTGACTCATTCTTGTACCCACTCGTCATTCTACCACATGTCGTCGTCAGGTCTTTTGTTGTTATTCGTTTGGCCGTTGATTAAAACCTCATGTTGCATTGTC
Source organism: Festucalex cinctus (assembly GCF_051991245.1). NCBI lineage: Eukaryota > Metazoa > Chordata > Actinopteri > Syngnathiformes > Syngnathidae > Festucalex > Festucalex cinctus. The sequence goes on from NC_135413.1 coordinate 15,106,954, forward strand.
CAGGTAATATCACTCGGTCATATGTCCTCTCAACACCTCTGTAGGCAATGGTGCAAATAGAGGTCATTCATTGTTATGGCTCTTGGACACACACAGGGCACATCATCGTTCGGTAATAGTTAATTGCATTATGTTTATGCATCACGGTGGGCTTTGGTGCAAATAAACGAAATTAACTATTATTCTGTTATATTTGCACCCGCTCCCTAAAGTCAGTAAAAGCCGGTGGCGTTTGGGGTTCGGACTTGTGTATCAACCGATATGATGATGCACTTGAACGCGTTTTTATGTTCAAGAAGGCTGTATTTTGAATGGAAACCCCAAAATGTGCTTTATTTACACCGGGCAGACCCATTTCTGACGGACCACGTGTTTTAGTGTTGCCTCCCATGCTCACAGCGCTCCATTAAATGGCTGACACACGTATGTTGTGTGTCTTGGCTTGGCATGTTTCTGGGGGAGTTTGTCGTGGCATCTTTTAATCATTGATAGTGATGACGGGTTGATTAAAATCTGTAATGCACATAAGCAACGTTACATCCACGATGGTAGGGGTTGCCACGATTTATTACCATGGGGGGAATTGTTGTTTTGGATTTTGGAGAAACATTGCCGATTTAGCTAAAATTATGTATTTATAAAATGTAATCAACCCAGAGATACATGTTTGTAGGCATGCATGGGAAGCTTTGTTAGTGGTGTTTCCAGTTTTCCTCTGTATCCAAGCGAGTGGCAGGCAGCGGTACTGCTCAGCGACCTTTCCCCCAGTTTCCGCAGTGGAGGCTGGATCATGTGATCGGGAGGGGGAGGGGCGGTCTGCGGAGAGTCGGAGTCGGAGACGCCGCTCTTCGAGCAGATTGGAAATGCCCACGCGACGTGTCCTTCAGTCTGGACTTTCCCTCTGTCATTGCCAGCCTGTGCTCAATTTCCACAGTAGTGATAAGATCTTATTGAATTGCACGTAAAAACATAACATTATTGTACAAATGCATTCTTTTTTTTGCACCAGGCCGCCTGAAAAGCAGCAGAATGCTTAGGCAAACAACTTAAAAAGGTGCAGTAGTGCACATATTTATATTATACACCATAAAGTGGTATGTTTTTGCTTTATGAGTGATTTCATTGCAAATGATCAGTACCACAATCACAATGAAAATAGTTGTACTGGTTAAATGCAATTTGACTCGATTTACATTGCAAGCCAAAGTCCAATTCCTTAGTATGCCTATATCCAATGTGTTTGATTATATTTTTTAATTATTCACAAAATTGTTTGGTCCGCTGCTATCTAGCACATTTTCAAGCAATCATTTTTAAATGGGTTTTTAATACAGGCAAGTCCGAATGTATTTGCTCTCCTTCAGGGCACTGTAGTACTATGGCTACATTTACCTGCAGTCGATATTCAGGTTAAGGTCAAAATTCCGGTTTCTGGAACATTCAGGATTGCCTGTTTAGTGTTTACATGTGTGAGCATAAAGAGTTGCGCGTCCGAATCCGTGACACATGGAAAACTTCGTTATGCAAATAATAGACGTCATTTCTGCTTTTAAGTTCACTTTCTACATTTAAAAAATAGACATAGTCATGTCGCTCACCGTACCACACTAATGAAATAGTCTGTCTGGAGCTGCTGACATAAATACAACCTGGAGTCCTATTGTCAATACTCCACTCAGAAGATGTTTATGTAGCATCGGTGTCAAATTCCGGTCCTCGAGGGCTGCAGTCCTTCAGGTTTTGGATGTTCCCCTTCACCAACACAACTGATGAAGCAAGCTCTGCATAAGCCTGATAACAATCCTGTTGATTGTAACCAGCTTGTGTTGGAAGAGGGAAACCTCCAAAACCTGCAGGACTTCAGCCTTCGAGGACCGGAGTTTGACATCTATGATGTAAAGGATTACATGTTTGCCTAACCTGTTTTCATAAGTGGAAAAATGTAACGGATAATGATAACCTTTCTTGGGCATCTTGCTTTGTCTAAGCTCGCAGGAACCTGTTAATAAACGCTGCTCTATCGAAACCATCTCCTCATTTGGTGATCACGAAGGGCCCCTGTTAAAACAAGTTGCCTGAAATCTCTTCAACCTCTTTAATGGAAACTTCAGAGCAAGATGGAAACTTTTCCTCCTGGATTGTTTTCTACTTAAACTCTTACTGGACTTTCTTTATCAGAAGTCTGTTCCCGACAGCGGCGATTCAGGCCAAGAGGCCCGACCGTTGCAACCCCGCGCGGCCTCCAGCTCGCCTCGTTCGCCGCCGCTGCCTCGGTTCAGCCTCCCTCCCACTAAATCTGGTTCAGACTGCCTCAGAACCCAGCCGTCGGGTACGCAAATCTTCTCGCGTGTTCAAAGCTGAGCCCTGTGTTGTTGTGCGTCCGCTAAATGGACCGTGTGGAAACATAAGAGCTGTTGAGAGCAGAAATAACCGGTGTTGTTGAACGGCTGCGGTTAGATAATCCTGATGTTTAAAAACCACGGTTAATCATAAAACAAGTTAATTAGGGATAGACCAATTATCGGCGGGACCGATTATCCGTGCCGATATTTGGCATTTTGACAAATATCGGCATCTGCCATTTTTTTTAATCTGAAGGCCGATAAAGCTGGTATCTCACTGAGCGGTGAATACTTGCGAACGTATCGAATTTGGGGTTTTCATCAGGAATTGTAAGATGTTCACAGACAATTTTTACTTGTCGTAAACACATTTGGAACATATTCAGACAATTTTTCACTGCAAAGATCTTTTAAAACGTTTCACGAACCCGAACAAAACCCCAAATTAGCTACATTTGCATGTATTTGTCACTCAGTGAGATGCAGGGAACTTTTCATTTATAGATCAATTTAAATTTTGACTTTATAAAAAAATAGGAACTCCCAACAAAAAGAATAAAATCAAGAAATTATGTTGAAATTTTAGAAAACTTCATTTACAGTAGAAATCTTTTAGGGATCTATTTACTTGCATTTTAATTTTTATTTATTTTATTTTATTTTATATTTAGCTTAACACATGCTAATGACACTGCCTTTTTTTTAAATAATTTTTTAAACAAATCTATCAATTTAAAAGATTTTTTTTTTACCCCCCTCCTTGACAACTAAGAATCTGTATCGGTATCGGCCTTGAAAAAAACATCGGTCTATCACTAAAGTTAATTGCTGCACGCCTAACTACCACACTGTTTCACTTAAATTGAGTGTCACGTTAGTCTCTTTTGAACTAAGTTATATAATTATTGTATATTATATAACTATATTATATACTTATGCAAGGCTTAAAAATGCCTCATCCTCAAAACAGTCTTCACAAACCCCTGTACACGTCAAGATAACCTCTGAAGAAGAGCTGTGTCCTGAGCTGTGTGTGGCTCCACCACTGGAGATGCTTCTGTGGATGGTGGGGGGGGTTTGTCTGTATGCGTGGCTGTAGAGTGTGCCTAACTCCTACATTGAATGCGTTTTAGCTTCACTTGACATTTTTTTCACCAATTGCATATCTGAGTAAATGATATATCTGTATATGAGCAACACGAAACAAGCCATCTTGGTCGCCTGAGTGATTTTACTCTAAAACTATTGCAACTGTCCAGTGGCTGGGGTTTGTTAGGAAGTAGAGGTGGGAATCTTGGGGCACCTCACGATTCGATTGCGATTACGATTCAGAGGCTACGATTCGATTATAAAACGATTATTGATTCCCCCCCAGGCAGCAGAAAAACCCCCAATGTATTTTGGTGCTTTTAATGTTTCGTACATTAGTTACAAAAATAGTACAAAAGTCCTCTCAGGCCTACATAAACTACTATTTCAGTATCAAGTTAACAGTTCAAAACAGTAAATAAAATACTCAAGTCCTCATTCTGTAACAACAGCTTTTAAGTATATTCAGTCTTCAACAGAATAAAACATAGCATTGAGCAAAAATATATTATTTTTATCCACTCAAAAGTGCATTGAGGTATAAATGAAAGACAATGTGAACTACTACTTCAATACAAATGCCTAAAAAAAAAAAAGTGCTTTCCTGCTTTTTAAGTTGTGTAAAGATGAACATGTAAACATTAAAGTTTCTCAGAGGTACAAAAAAAAAAAAAAAAAACTCAAGTGCTTTTCTGCTTTTTAACTTGTGTAAACATGAACGTGTAAACATTAATGGGATCGTTCGGCTTTTTTAACATGAATCTCGATTTGATCCTCACCTCCCGTGTGTGCGATCAGCACTGACTTCTTTCTGACAGCGTTCGGTGACACCAGTTCTGGTTCGACGTTGGACGAGAAGAAAATAAAAAAGAAAATAGTCCAGCAAGCTGGCTGGGGTCTCGGAAATAAAGCGTTTTTCTTCTAAAAACTTTTTGTTTTCAAAAGCGTGATACATTTCCACCACAATACTCTTTTCTGAATAAAGTCAGACGCCATTACCGCCAGCCACTACTTTTCTGTTCGTTCGTTCGTATCACTGCGCGGCGCCCTGTAGAACGCTAACCGACGCACTGCAGCCAGCTAGCTGATACTTCCGCCTCAAGTTGTTTGCCTTTTCGGAGCAGGTCTGATGTCATGAAGAGGTGGGTTGGTCAGCTCAGCCATGCTTGTTGTTGTTTTGAATCTCGAGGCGTGAGTTGTGGATGTGTACTCTCGGTCCGTCCCAAAAAGCGTCCCGAAGACCGCGCGCGCTACTGCGTTTCAGTTCCGCGTACTTTTCGCTCGTTTCGCTTCCCTTGGCATATTTATATAATCGGAATTTGGACGTTTGTGAATCGTTCTCGATTGTTCCACGGCCGAATCGTGAATAATCTAAGAATCGGAAATTTTGCACACCTCTATTAGGAAGTATAGTGAGACGTTTTTATGCAGGGTCACTGACTTCCTTGACCACTCTGCAACTCAGGTGCACATCAGCTGCCACTTGCACATCTGTTTTGTGGAACGATAGGCGGTCCTGTTACACTCGTGTCCCTGCTGGCCTCTTGTTATGGTGATGACAATAATTGTTGTAATATTAAAGCTGGGTTCGTTTCTGGCCTTTAGGTCACAGTAGACAAAGTTGTCAGAGATCTGTCGTTGGTCTGTAAATTTCTGTGTGGCCCACCTGAATGCATGCGGAGTAGCCGTTGACTTGCGGGTGAGCATCCAGTAAAGCCCCTCCAGGTCAGCATCCAGTGTAACCCTTTCCATCTCAAATGTACCGTAATTTCCGGACTATAAGCCTATACTTTTTTCACTTACTACTTTGTTTCACTTGAGAGACAGAACGAGAGTGAGTCGGTTTGTGATCTTATTATGGAAAAGAAACAAGTGTATATGATGCTGCATTTCAGTTAAAGGCAATCAACCTGTTCATTTACGACACTGAGGAAGAGGACTTCAATGGTTTTACGTAGTACGCAGGAGGAGGACTATGCCACAAGAATTATTGGGAAAGACTAAATTTTCTGCTATATTAGGCTGGTTATTTTTGTTACAGTAACGTATTTTTGCACAGCCGTGTACTGCTTTGCACCTTTACTGCCGTGTTACTGGCAAGCACTTTTAAAAACGGATTTAATTTAGCCATTTGACGTAATTGCCTCATAAAGCGCTATGTTTTGTTCTGTACTACTACTGTGACTGCAGTATGTGCGCTGTATTATTTGTGCACTCACGAATGCTGTTCAGATGTTAAATGGGATGTGTTGCGTTCCCAAACAGTCATCTCTGTCCCGGCAATCCCCTCTGTGGTAACGGGAACCCTTATATACTGGTATGGTAAGATTAAAACACCTGCGGCTTATAGTCAGGTGCGCCTTAAAGCCTAGATACACCAATCCGACGTCGGCCAAATGTGACCGACGCCTACCCCCTGTGGCGTCGGCAGGTCGCATGGAAAATTACGTAAATACACACCGCACCGACCTCGACTATTCCGCATCTCCAGCGTGTGCGCGAGAAGTAATTCCCCTTCCTACCGTCGGTGACGGTAGTCATTATTCCTAAAGGCAACCGGAAACCTCTTTACGCGGGGGCGGGATATAAAAATGTAAACAATGCATACCAGTTACTTTTTGTCTTACAATGTCCTCCCATGTGAATGAAACCCTCCGGCTTTTCGCACAATATCGTATATAAGTCAATCCTACCTGCTATATCCAGTCGTGTCCCTATGTCATGCCATAGTTTGGCTTTCATACCTTTTGTCGGCATACCCTTTAACGGTAATCATACAATGCCGGTCTTTCTTGAACCAAAGAGACGAAGTCATCTTCCTGATCTTCTTTCCAGACAGACATTGTACGTTCAAATGCGGAGGGTAAAGCAGGGTGACGATGCGAGGAAAAAAAATGGTCCAGGCTTTCCATCAGTACAGTTTATCCGCGTTTGTCACTTCCTCTTCTTGCCCCATGCGATCAAATGCCCCGGTGCCGATTCAACATGATGAATTTGCTGGAAGGACACCAAGCGACACCTTGCTACTACTGTTTGTATATCACCAAATGTAATTTAATTTCATGCATATAACACATTAACATACAACTAGAAAAATTTCCGCAGAGATTTTGGATGGGACTGCTGACTTTTGCAAGGTGCACTGTACAGTTTGCCAAAATATTGGTGTACTTTACCTCTCAATCAGTCAGCAAGCTAGCATTAGCATGCTAACTTAGCATTAGCATTAACATGCCAACTTAGCATTAGCATTAATATGTTAACTTAGTGTTAGTGTGCTAATTTAGCATTGGCTTGCTAAGCTAGCATTAGCATGCTAAATGGTAAAAATTGCAACAAAATGAGCTAAAAATCATATCGGTCGGTAAATGTATGTGCGCACAGCGTGGCTTGGAAAAAGGTGCTTAATTTGTGGCTCTTTTCCCCCCTTCTCCATTCATTCCTATGGGACTTTTTGACGGGGGTTTTTGGGAATTGTGTCGCCATGGTAACTCGGAATTCCGGAAAAAAATAATTGTTCCCTGCCGAGTCAGATCAAGCCGCATCTTTTGATCCCTTCATTTGTGCCGGTACGTTCAACGGTTTGGACCGCATTTTTTCTGAAAAATTCCACTATAATAAACGCCGGGGGCCGTTTTCTAGGATAGTAATATGTGCCTGCTTTGCTTTGCAAGCAGTAGCTTTGCAGTCACATAATTATGCAATACTCAGTCATTATGTTCTGAAAGGATCCCATGAGCCGACGAATATATGAAGGCACACAGCACAAGTAGCAACCATTCAATCACAAATTTGCATTTCATAGGCTTCAATATGATTCTGCAGCACCTCAGCATTAAATGTTTACTATACTTTCAAAGACCGAGAACAACAAAGGTTTCATCACTGTAAAATGGCACCTATGTCCCAACTTAGGTCCTATCAATAACTAAAACAGTGTTGACAACACATGGTGCATCAGTCACTTAAAGAGTTGTCAGCTGAACAAATTCCATCATGCAACACGTCCTTTTTATATTACACATAAGATTCCAAGGATTACGGCATACACTGGTAAAAATGTGATGAAAAAGCTGGGCATTCGCTCTCTTTTTGCTTCTTTCAGTAACGTTGCACAGAAGCAGCCACCATGGCAGAAGCTCACCAGGCAGTGGCCTTTCAGTTCACTGTCACTCCAGATGGCATCGATCTGCAGCTGTGCCATGAGGCTCTGCGCCAAATCTACCTCTCCGGTCTCCACTCATGGAAGAAAAGATTCATTCGCTTCAAGGTGAGAGGCACTCCGTTTGCATCATTCAGGCAAAGTCAGACGCTTAAAACAGTTGGGGTCATCTCAAATAAACCTACTGGAATCCTGCAACCTGTTACTTGCACCTGGTTTTTTGGTCAATCATTGACTCAATAAAAGCTTCATTTAAGCAATGTTTGACAGCATTGTTCTATACAATTGTGTGGATTGGTGAATATTAACATGCTCACATTAGAAGGTCACCGACTTAGAAATTCCATGGCTGTCGATTATCTCAGTTACAGTCTTTGGCCTACTTGGTTCATTACACACCACTTATACCCAGTCACTCAAGTATAATAAACTGATAACATTGTCTTTTTAATCAGCGACCCTAAATTGATTGTAAACCAGTGTAAGTATTTATTAAATAAATGCTTACAAAAAAACAATATATTTTTATATACATTTTTTTTTTTTTTCCGTACTGTCCATGACCTTGTTTGTCCTGTCTAATTTTCCACAGAATGGAGTAATGACTGGTGTGTACCCAGGCAGCCCTGCTGGCTTCATGGTTGTGGTTGTGTCTTACATGTCATACAATAAATACAAGCAGTTAGATCCATCTCTTGGCTTGATTGCCAAACTGGGTCAACACATGCCCATTAGGTAAGCCTCTTAATGCAAAACCAGGGTTCTACATTAACATGAATTGGTGTTAACGTGAATTAAGATATCTAATTCAAAACAAGAATTGTTTTTGTTTGGAAAGATGTCTAGCTAAGTTGAAAGATTATCAAGCGCTATCAGTTTTCTATCCAAATTATTTTTTCTTCAGGAATTATTATTGTTGGGTAAAAAGAAGAGAATACTTGATTTGATATACCTGATCCAAGATGCATGTTGCTGCATACTTACATAGCCTTTCTTCCTGTGCAGTAAATACATGTCCACAGACAGTCAGAAGATTGTTGGTGGGGTGCTGGTGGGAACTGGTCTTTGGGTGACCATAATCATGATCATGAGGAATGTCCTCAAGTGCCTGTTATCGTGGCATGGTTGGATGTATGCACGCCACGGCTCTGTCTCCTGGTCGACTCGATTGTGGATGGTGAGACACAAGCATTGGACAATGTTCTTGTATGAGCCGAAAAACGATAGACATTTTTGGAAGACAATTTTTATTTCTTTATTTTTTTCATTTAATGTTTTACAGTGTTTTTGCATCTGATGATTCAAGAAGTTGGTGATTATTGTATTCTGTTTGATACCAACACATTCAAATGAGCATTACTGCTTTTCTTTTCCAGTTGTTAGTCAAGGTGTTCTCTGGAAGGAAACCAATGCTCTATAGTTTCCAGAACTCCTTGCCACGGCTGCCTGTTCCACCTGTTAAGGATACCTGCAGAAGGGTATGTTATACCTAGGGAAAAAGGTTTGTTTACATAGCCAAATTGTTATCCAAGATCTTATAGGTCAAAGTTCATGCCTTCTGTTTTAGCTGTTATAGCTGAACAATCAGCGTACAGTAATATATATACCTAGGCTATGTCACCATCAGCCATTTTTTAACCTTAGCAATTAAATAGCATTGTAATACTACTTCTTTTCTTCATTTATCGTTTATACTCAATGTTACATTTCCCTTTCATGTTGTTTTGATGCTTAAAGTACCTAGAGTCAGTCCACCCACTAATGGATGATGAACAGTTTCAACGGATGAAGGGACTGGCTAAGGACTTTGAGATGAATCTTGGTCCTAGACTGCAGTGGTACCTAAAACTGAAGTCATGGTGGGCCTCCAATTATGTGAGTCGATAACAATTATTTCATATTTTATCATTTCAAATCGTTTCATTTCAATAGAATGCTCTCTAGTAATATTACGTCATGTTCTTCTCATCCATCACCACAGGTCAGTGACTGGTGGGAAGAGTATATTTACCTTCGAGGTCGAGGGCCCATCATGGTGAACAGCAACTACTATGCCATGGTAGGAAACGTCCCAGTTATGTGTAAACAAGTAATATGATTCTAAATAAAGAGTTTCATTCACAAATCATACTACTTTCACTTTGTGTATTAAATACTGTTAACAATGTGAATTTAAACAGCACACATGAGTTGACCGCAGAGTGCAGAGCCTCAGCAATTGATCATTTAGGGAATCTGCCATAGCGGTCCAACTCTGCAACATGATTTGATTTCCATTTTTTGGAAATGCATCGGCACATCTTATAACAAATGTATGATTCTTCTTCTCTCCCCAGGACTTCCTTTATGTGTTCCCCACCTCAATTCAGGCTGCCAGAGCAGGTAATGCCATTCATGCCATCATGCTCTACAGGAGGAAACTTGACCGAGCCCAGATGAAGCCAGTGAGTATGGCGCAAACCTTTTGAGTTCTCGCATTCTTGCCCCATGACTTGCCAGTGCAGTGTAAATGGTTTACTATCTAAATTATTTTTTAGTCAAATCAGTTATGCGGTGTTGTGTGTAATCACAATGCTCAACACCTCTTATTAATGTGAATTTCAAACTCACTGATTTTAACTGAAACTCAATTTTTTGCTTGTTTAAATGACACTTGACACTTGATTACTGGCAAAGTGAGATTATAAATGTATATATATTTTTTTTTTTACCTTATCCTTCTGTTTCTTGTGTGTGCAGTTGAAAGAGTGAATTATAATGATTTTCATGATCGCCAGATGTATTGCCAGCTTTACCTACTCCTTCCTTTCCTTTTCCTTCTCCAACCCGCATGATTCATACATGCAATTCTCTAGTATCCTAATGACATTTTGGCACATTTTTTAAAATTGTATATTGTGTGAACTCACCCAGGCAATATTCAATCTGTACAAATCCCCATGCACGGGCTTGCAATGTTAAACACTCACATCCAGTTGTCTCTGTTTTACTGTCTTGTCCTTTCGCTGTGTCGGATGCTGCGTTAGATATACTTGCTGGCAAACAAGGTTCCTCTGTGTTCGGCTCAGTGGGAGCGGATGTTTAACACTACCCGCATCCCTGGTTTGGAGACAGGTAAGATGAGGGGACCTGTGCTGTGCCCTCTGAACCATACCCTTCCCCGTGACCCAAGCCATCACAATGGCAGCAGCCATTGGAAACCCCTGCCTCCTTGACTCTTTCTCCACAGCAAAGCCCTGAAACAATCCAGTCTCTGATTGGCTGTCCTAGTTGTTACTTCTAAAATGAATGTAAGTCAGTCTTTCTAAAAAGTGTTCACATTGGCGATATGAGGGCTTTGTTGGGGGCAATGAAAGGGTTGGCCACTGGTTTCTGGTCCCTGTTTAAATCCTCTCCCCTGGCAGCTTTCTGAGGTTCCTCCTGCTGCCTTTCAATCCAATCGTCATCATTTCCTCTCCACCTCATCCATGCTTCTGTCCTTGTAGGTGTATGTATCTGCTGCTCTGTCTGGATTATGGTGATTTAGAATGTCATCTCGATTTGTTTGACTCTCCCCTCTTGCTTTTCAGCTCATGCTCCTAAACACTATTCCCATGTGTTCTGCCCAATACGAGCGTATGTTCAACACCAGTCGTGTCCCAGGTGTAGACACAGGTAGAGTCTGCAGTGTTGCCTCCTCCACGCTTACTCTGACTGTACTTCTTCTTGGGACATTTTGTCTGTCTGTGGAAAAATCCTGACCCAGTAGAATTCGTATTACTCATGTGTTTCCGCTCTTTGCATACGTGGTGAATAATTTGCATGTGGCTGAAGTCCAGGTTTATTGTATGGAATGGTGGATGAGACCTGCAAGATCAGCTATACAGGCCTTGCATGATAACTGTGGTGAATGATAATTACCATACTTAAGTACTAAATCGGACAATTACAGCCACCTTATTAGTTATATAGTGTATACCTACTTGGACTCAGTTGTGCCTTTGGGAGTACTTACATTTTCATGCTATGAAATTAGTTAGATGGTCTGCTTTAATATTGAGTTGTTGCCAATTAGCTGTCTGTACCATGATAGTCATGTTGGATTGAGATGTGTTGAATATGGAGGCCATTTTATTACAGTTTTGTTTCATGGTTAGGGTTCTCCCGGGGTTTTAAAAGCATTTCATTTAATTAAATTAGAATTTTGATGTCTTAAATTTTATGCTTTATGTGATTTACTTTCGCCTCAAAAGTGTCATTTAGATTAAATAACATAGACCAGGGGTGGCAAACTGCGGTCCTCGAGGGCCGGAGTCCTGCAGGTTTTATAGATTTCCCTACTCGAAGTGCAGCTGATTCCAATTAACAGGCTCGTTATCAGGTTTCTGCAGAGCTTGCTGATGAGCTGATCATGAATCAGCTGTGTTGAAGAAGGGAAACATCCAAAACCTGCAGGACTGCGGCCCTCGAGGACCGGATCTCGCCACCCCTGACATAGACTAAATAAACAGGGTGGAGGAGTCTATCACTGAGAATGCAACGCACCCCTGAAGCAGCAAAAGTTCAGTGAAGATCACATGATACAACACCACTACCTAGATGCAGTTTTTTAATCTTATTTGCCAATGTTGCTTTATACTTGGTATTTTATTTTATTTTTTTTATGTCTTAAATAGGCCTTAAAAAGTCATGAATTTAACTTGAAGAAACCTGTAGGAACACTGCATGGTGTTTAGGGATGGGTTCCTTTCATATTTGAACCGATACTGTTTTGATACTCGGTACCTGGGAATCGATACTGGTACTCAACGGTACCAATTTTTAGAGATAGACCGATAAGGTTTTTTTGGGCCCGATACCGATACCAATTAGTAGTAGTGAAGGATGCCGATAACCGATATTTGGAGCCGATATTCATTTTCACTAAAAAGGGACATCAAAATTTGGAAAAAATACAAACTAGAGCTCTTATCTTTTTTTTTCTTTTTTTTTTTCTTTTAAAGCACATGTTTATTGAGCAACTTTTAGGGTTAGTAAAATATTTTTAAGTTTGTTTTTTTTTTTTTCAAAAAATCTTAGTCAATACACAAGTTCTGGGATCTCCCAGGCGCAGTAGCATGTTTTCAAAAGTTAAATAAAAACAAACAATTATTTTCTACAAAAAATAAGTCTTCAAAAATTTCAAAATATCCAAAGTATTAAATTTTTACTTATCTTAGTTTTAATTTCAATCAAAAACAGAAGGTGCAGAGAGTTCCCAGGGTCGACAAAAATGAAAATAAAAACTTTTTTTTTTAATTTACATTTAAATTAGTTCCCTGAAGTTAACACTTAAAAAAAATTAAAAAAAATAAAAAAGGATCTATTATCGGCCATATGATTCTTCAAAATGGCCGATGCCGATATTTCTCAAAATGCTGAATATCGGCACCGATAATCGGCCCAGCCGATAATCGGTCTATCCCTACCAATTTTCGTTACGTTTCTGCCGGGTGCGGAGGCTTTCCTCCTCCTTTATAAACTGTATGTATTTGTTTGGTGGGATGCACAAAAGTCTCGCTAATTCCCAAACCCGGCTGCGGCCCGGCCTGGACCCGGTTGAGTGAACGCTGCGTTGTGGACTGAGGCAGAAGTGGTGGCGCCCACGGGTTGGGCCGTCGATCTCTCAGCCGAGCAGCCATTGGGGCCACGGCACCCGCTCGCCGCCAATTGCTTCCGCCGACCGACCTCGCGACTCCAGACCGGCCGGGCTGCCGTGCGTAATTTGTATATAATGTGCGTTGAAGTGCACCATGGAAAATTGTCAACTCACATACTCCCGCAGTCACAACTTAAAACGACGTGCTTCAGAACCGAAACATGGCACCATTTAATTTTACGTGAATCGGTGCTGGGAAGTACCGACCCAAATCGGTCCATATCACAGAAGTACCGTCTTCGGTACCCATCCCTAATGGTGTTTTATTAAGGAAGTAGGCTGTGGCAATGAAACAACGCCCGTAATGACCCACTCACGCAAGTACCATGAGACAAAACTGTTGATGTGATGCAGCACTGAGCCACTTTAAATATGATTAGTATTTTATTTTTATTTTATTTTTATTTTATGTATTTTTTTTTTTTTGGGGGGGGGCATTTTGGCCCTTGATCGACTGGATAGTTTGAGAGTAGACAGGAAGTGGGAGAGAGAGCGAGAGAGGGGATGACACACAGGAAAGTATCGCTTGGCATAGCTTTAGACTGCAACCTCAGTTTCCTGTTAGCTGACAGGGCCGTTCTCTGGTTTGCTCTTCTTCCGCTGTTGCTCATCTTCAGGTATTGAAGGCACTGTGTGTTCAGAGATGGCTTTTGTATACCTTAGTTATCGACTTACCATTACTGCCTTTTGTCACCTGTAACCAGTCTTGCCAGTATCCTATGCTGTGAAAAACTGGGGAAGGTACTATTTGTTATCTGGTGACATGAACCTCTTCTTTGTCATCAGCATGTCATTGTAACTGTTGATGACATGCAGCTAGGAGTAGCAAAAAAAAAAAAAACACACACACTAAAAGTTATCTTTTCAGAGGGCAGGGTAGTATATTCGGGGCAGTGTGGATCAATGGTAGAGTGGCCGTCTCGCAACCGACAGGTTATGGGTTCGATCCTAAGCTATTGAGACCCTTAGTTGCTCCTGATGATGTGTTATCAGTAGGTGAATGAATAGTCGAATGTAATGTGCTTTGAGGGATCTTGTAAGGTGGGAAAACGCTATTTAAATTTTCCACTTTATAAAGTCACAAATTTGCAAGAAAAACACTCAGACACAACAAATACACGTAGCGTAGCTACAGTCTGTGAGGATTCATTGGTGGTTCATGGGACACGGTTTATAAAATGAAAAGACGGATTAATTCTTAATTTAAACTTTAACCGGCAGCTCGAATGACACTTCTTGATCCCCTACCAGCTGACTAGCACTAACCAATCAGAAGCTAACATACTTTAGGTAAATACAAGTCAATGACGAGACCAGCAGATTCGACACGTCAGTTTAGCTAGTCATACAAAAAAAAAAGAAAAAAAGAACCCACCAAAATGTATGAATGTGTAAATAATAATTATGTAAACATACCGGTACAAGTAAATATACATTTTAACAAATTAACCAGTATGGCCCATTTTTCACTCATAAACTCATTGTTTGTTTTTTAATCAGGAAAGTGATATTAGCTTGCATTTTGAATTTCGTCCATCATTTTTGGAAATTCAGGTGAAAAAACAAATGTGAATTGTATGACACGTCTGCATTTGGAAGGTGTAACGCACCTGTTTTGTTCTGAGCGTCGCTTCCCTATCGATCGAGAGCGCCTCCCCCCGCGACTGGGGCTGTCGCAGGCCGCTTCGACCTCTGTTCCTCCAAGGGCAGTACGAGCGCTGGCCCAACCCGCATGCCCGCGGGGCCATTGCGGATGCCGGTAGAGAGGATCCGTTACCTCGCGTGCAGACCGCGCCGCGGCCACCTCGAAGCCTCTCCTGCACGCCAACCGCCTCTCCAACTCCTCTCCTCTGACCTCAGATGAGACGCGATAAAACGGGAAGCCCGGTGGACCCGTTCCCTCGTCCACAACCTGCGCACAAGTCGTGGCCCCCTGGCTCGGCTGAGGGGGCCCACCTTGAAACCTGGACAAGGTGGCGGCGGATCCCTCCCACTGCCTCCCCAACTTCTCGCCTCTGACCTGAGATCAGACAAGACGACCTGCTGAATTTAAGCACATTAGTAAGAGGAGAGGAAAAGAAACTAACTCAATGGATCGATACTGCAGATCGTGTGAACAAGTATCGCGATATATTGCCATACGATATTTTGTCCCAGCCCTATTTAACGCGATATGGTTAATTTAAAGCAATTACTATCTCTGTATTTGAAAACCCGACCGAAAATGATTGTAGTACGCTACATGTATTTCTCCTAAGTTTGGGTTGTTGTTTTTTTTCTTGCAAATCTGCCACTTTATAAAGTGGCAAATTTTACGAGTTTTTATTTTTTTTATTTTCTCAGAATATTGCCCCCACACTCTAAAATTAGATTTATATGTGGCCCTAATACACTGTCGTATTTTCGTCAAAAAAACAAACAAACAAAAAAGTGTGCATTCATGGCCCGAAAATTGGAGTCCTCCTTCTACTCCATGGATGTCTGTGATATGTTCAGTATGGTGTGTTCTACCTGGGTTATTGAAGTGGATAACTACGATCTGCTGACCATCCCAATCAAAAGCTATAGTGGTCTAATGAAATGTGACATATGAAAAGAAATGGTATTTACAGAGCCTGAAGTTGAAAAACAGCTGAATTTGCATCCAAGTCCTTGGCATGCAAAAGGTTTTTTATATTATTTTTTTTTATTATTATTTTTTTAAATAAAGACATTTTAGAAGAGAAGATAAGAGTCAATGAGTTGTAGAACATTTATTGTCCAGTTAAGTGTTTGTAGTAGTGGGTGCAATAACAAGCATCTCTATTGCTGGAGGTGAGAAAGCAGAGCAGACTAACTATAACCTGCATGTCTAGTACTTGGTGTTTCGGGGTCTATCCTTATTATATTGTCCCTTGTTTTGCATGTAACAAGGTTAGTGGTTGTTTGAACACTACGAGCATCACTAAGACAATATGATCATTTAGTTTGCATTGAACATATCAAAACTAGTTTGTCTTGATGTTGCACAGTACAGTTCAAGCAAGCTTTGCATCAAACTGTTTCATGTTACATCCTCCTTCCTGCACGTCCTCCATTTCAAGCCCCTTTTTTTCACTCAGGTAGTCCCTTCTGTTTCCTGTTGTTTGTTTTCTATCAACATTTCACATGTGACATTAATGAAAGAGCTACATGTAAGATCCAAACATGAATAACTGTCTATTCCCATATAATCATATTGACTGTTTAGTGCATTCAGAAAGTATTCTGATCAACTATAATTTTCCATGTTTATGTTAAGGATATGTTTTCAGACTGCAATATGAATGTTAGTACATTCAATTTGTCTTTATCTATTTGATGTGATAGGAACACCTTAAAATTGAAGTTTAAATTAACTTGACCTGTCTCTATGGTGCCTAAGGTCTGAACAAGAAAGTCAGAGCAAAAAAGGTTAATTCAAAGTTCTGCACTTCTTTGAGAAAGTGCTGCAGAATATTTGTACCCTCGCTACAATCCCGAATGAGTTTCCAGGATGCCCTTTAACATTGGGGCTAGTTTTTGCTTTATAATGTTTTTTTTTTGTTTGTTTGTTTTTTTTTTTTTTTTTTTTTTTAACTAAGCAATGGGACCTTAAATAGGTAGCCATGTGCCTGTCTAAATAATTTGTTCAAATTAAATTAAACCAGATAGTCTCCAATCAAATTGTACAAACATTTGAAAAATTATGAAGAAAAGCTGAATATTTTCTGAATGCACTGCAGCTTGAATTAGTTTTGGGAATTCACAGGCAAAACATCCAAAACCTCTTTGCAACTTACTATTTATGCATCTCATCTAGATATCCTTCAGCACACAAATGAGAGCAAACACATAGCCGTGTACCACAAAGGGCGCTTCTTCAAGGTGTGGATGTTTTATGATGGGCGACTTCTGTTGCCACGGGAGATTGAGCAGCAGATGGAGAGGATCTTGGCTGACAAGTCTGAGCCCGCACCAGGAGAAGAGAGGCTTGCTGCACTTACTGCAGGGGACAGGTGAGTGCATGGCAGCATCAGCCATCAGTCAATTGTGCTCACTATTTGTGAGCACAATTGACGTCATGAATTACAGAGAAAAATGCATGAGTGTAAATACAATTATGCACCTCATGATTACAGTGTTCACAGTTGTGTCCAAAATAATGGCTGTATTAAAAATAAATAATAAAAAAAAAAAAAGTTTTATATTTTTTACTGTAATTACTTATGCTTCAACACAAACAAATAGCAGTTTTTAAGTCAAGGTTTTTATTTGGGATGTCCCGATTACACTTTTTTGGACCAGAGTCCGAGTCACCTCATTTTGAGATCGGTCGATTCCGACTCCCGATCTGACACCGCGCCATTTTAATCAGAATATTTTTTTTTCTCCTAATTATTATTTTTTGTTTCGTTTTTAACTCATTCACTGCCAACCATTTTAGAAAATTTCAAAATTTTCAATACCCATGGGATATTACGTTCAATAATTGTATATAAAGCGAATCTCATCAAGGTGGCGAGGTATTTATTTTGTGGATAATGGCTCTCATGTGGTTTGTGGAAATTCAAAGCTTTAGATCTCATTTACTTTCCTTCTCATTTGATTCTAAATTTCTTAGATCCTGGAATGATGTCTAGCTTTTGAGGATCTTTTGGGCTACTTCACTTTGTTGGCAGGTCCTATTTAAGTTATTTGATTGAGAACAGGTTTGGCAGTATCAGGCCTGGGTGTGGCTAGAGAAATTGATTTTAGGAATGATAAACAACAGTTATGTTTTAATAATGGGGGAGGGGCATGGTGAGTGGTGGCGTACATGCAAAAATAAGACATGACACCACTGTATTTTTAACAGCCTAATGAAGTTTTCCTTTTATCAAAATTAGAGTTAAATGAATGCCTAAATGATTTCAAACTCCACTACTGTTTGCTTCATGTCCGTTACGTCTGTAGGACCCCATGGGCAAAGAGCCGCAACACCTACTTCAGCCGTGGCAGGAACAAGCAGTCTCTGGACGCCATTGAGAAGGCAGCCTTCTTCGTGACTCTGGATGAAACAGAGCAGCGCTTCGAAGAAAGCAGCCCCGTCAAGTCTCTAGATAGCTATGCAAAGTCTCTGCTCCATGGAAAGTGCTACGACAGGTTGGAAAGATTAAAAAAAAAAAAAAAATGCAGCACAAATCTGTTGAAAACACTGAGGTATTGCTCCTTTTTATTCAGGTGGTTTGATAAATCCTTCAACCTGATTGTTTTTAAAAATGGCACCATGGGCCTGAACGCCGAGCACTCCTGGGCTGATGCTCCAATCATTGGTCATCTATGGGAGGTGTGTCATCCTTTTTTTTATTATATTATTGTACGACACCACTCCTTGTCACATTGAATAAATAGTCATGCTAAATATGTTTTGTTTTGCAGCATGTGCTTTCCATGGACCCAGTTAAGCTTGGATATACTGAAGACGGGCACTGCTGTGGGGAGCCCCATCCCAACCTGCCTGCCCCCCAGAGACTGCAGTGGGACATCAATGATGAGGTCAGACAAGCTAGAGTTGAAGTTTGCCTTACCACAGGACTTGGCTTCCCCCTGCTGGTAGCACTAACTACTTGCACTAGGCTGAGCTGTATGCAAACGAGTAAAAGCAACTTTCAGTTGATGCAAATTGAAGAGTGCACTAAATATGTTGTCAACCGTACACATGTTAGGGATCGTTCGGCTTTTTTAACATGAATCTCAATTTGATCCTCACCTCCCGTGTGTGCGATCAGCACTGACTTCTTTCCGACAGCGTTCTGTGACACGCGTTCTGGTTCGGCGTTGGACGAGAAGAAAATAAAAAAGAAATAGTCCAGCAAGCTGGCTGGGGTCTCGGAAATAAAGCGTTTTTCTTCTAAAAACTATTTGTTTTCAAAAGCGTGATACATTTCCATCACAATACTCTTTCCTGAATAAAGTCAGACGCCATTACCGCCAGCCACTACTTTTCTGTTCGTTCGTATTACTGCGCGGCGCCCTGTAGACAGCGAATTGACGCACTGCTACCAGCTAGCTGATCCTTCCGCCTGAAGTTGTTTGCCTTTTCGGCGGAAGTACCAGCTAGCTGGCTGCAGTGCGTCGGTTAGCGCTCTAGAGGGCGCAGTGATACGAACAAACAGAAAAGTAGTGGCTGGCGGTAATGGTGTCTGATTTTATTCAGAAAAGAGTATTGTGATGGAAGTGTATCACGCATTTGAAAACAAATAGTTTTTAGAAGAAAAACGCTTTATTTCTGAGACCCCAGCCAGCTTGCTGGACTATTTTCCTCTCGTCCAACGTCGAACATGAACGCGTGTCACTGAACGCTGTCAGAAAGAAGTCAGTGCTGATCGCACACACGGGAGGTGAGGATCAAATTGAGATTCATGTTAAAAAAGCCGAACGATCCCTTTAAGCCAAGCATGTCACCTTTTGCTTTGCTTTTCTTTTAGTGCCAAGGCGTCATCGACTGCTGTCTGACTGTTGCCAGGACTCTGGCTGATGACGTGGACAGCCACATTTTCCCCTTCAGCGATTTTGGCAAGGGTCTCATCAAGAAGTGCCGCACCAGTCCTGATGCCTTTATCCAGATTGCCCTGCAGTTGGCTCATTACAGGGTTTGTACTTTCAGCTTCCTGGCCAACCACTCAAATAGTATGGGGCAATATTAACATACTGTCAATTAATGAGTTTTGGGGATATTTTTTTTATAATATATATTTGCTGCTGTATTCAGCTCTGACGTCCGCATCTTCTACAGTAGTCAATCAAATCATTGTTTAGTATTTTTTGCAATGTCAGTGAGGTTGATAGTGAAAAGAAAACTAGAACTGATTAACAAAGTAGACATGATGAAATTGTTGTAATGTTACAAGAAAAAGCTGAAATTTTGCCAGCCATAATTTAGGTACAAGTTTAACACATGAATATCATAATTCCCACACAATCAGCTGGAGTGTTATAAAAAATAAAAAAAAATCTTAGACATCTGCTTAGCTGATCTACAGTATTTCTGCACGTGTACATTTGTCAAAATGTGTTGATTTGTAAAATCACACTATTTTTTCTGGTAGCACTTTTGTTGAAATTGATATCGCACAATTCTGAGTTTATTTCCACTTTTTTTTTTTCCTTCTTGAATTTGATGCATTGTGATTTTAATACTTCATATATTGAATCTGATGCATTGTGATTTTAATACTTCATATATTACGTAAGAGCGCTGCATGTCTTTTGACTGTCACAGATCCTAAAAATTCCAGCAGAGGGCAGTCACAACATCCAAACCACAAAAGGATGCACAAAATCAGTGGTGTTCAAACTCGGTCCTTCAGGGCCAGATTCCTGTAGGTTTTGGATGTTTCCATCCTCCAGCACACCTGTTTCCAATGAACAGGATTGTTATCAGACTTAATGTTTGCAGAGCTTGCTGATGAGCTTCAGGTATGTTGGAGAAGAGAAACATCCAAAACCTGCAGGAGTTCAAGTCTTTTTAGATTCAAAACAAAAAGAAAGAAAAAATCTATGCAACTACAACACACAAATTGGATAACAGTTTGAATTTCGTCTCACCAAACAGGACAAGGGCAAGTTCTGCTTGACCTACGAAGCCTCCATGACCCGTTTGTTCCGTGAGGGTCGAACGGAAACGGTCCGCTCATGCACCACCGAGACGTGCGCGCTCGTCCATTCCATGATCAGAGACGAAACTGTAAGAAACGCCTTCCTTTGCACTTGCTTCTCCTCTTTATGTATTACAATGTGCCTGCTCGTATGCGTGCCAACACTTCTTTCCCTTGTCTTTCAGAGAGAACAACGTCTGAAGTTGCTCAAACTTGCAGCAGAGAAGCATCAAAACATGTACCGGCTGGCCATGACTGGCATGGGCATTGATCGTCACCTCTTCTGTCTCTACGTGGTTTCCAAATATCTGGGAGAAGATTCGCCCTTCCTCAAGGAGGTATGAGTTGTTTGTCGCAAATGTTTCAATTTTGTCAGGAATACACAGGACTAGGGGTGTTAAAAAAATCGATTCGGCAATATATCGCGATACTACATCGCGCAATTCTCGAATCGATTCAATAGGCAGCTGAATCGATTTTTAAACTTCCATTTTTAATGGAAAAATATTCAACAAATGTTTAACTTTGGGTTAGGGTTCACACCTTAAGCATGGAAGAATGTTATATGAACGGAACATTAAGCCATAATATTTTATTTGAATGCTGTTCAAGCATGAAACAGATTACAACCTGTATAAGACTGAAGTTTCAGATAAATAATACATTTTCATACAAATCTTACACTCTACAAGTTTACTGATTAGTATTTTCTAAATTTGAATGAAAAAAAATCGCAACAATTGACTTATAAGTTCGTATCAGGATTAATCGGTATCGAATCGAATCGTGACCTGTTAATCGTGATACAAATCGAATCGTCAGGTACTAGGCAATTCACACCCCTTACACAGGACTGTTGGATTTTCACTTGCCCGGATTTGTTTCCCCCCCACCCCACATAAACCTTTGCCAAAATATATTCTAACTAGATATCAATGTGTTGTCGTGGTTAGCGTGTGTGCTTCACAGGCAAAATGTTCTGGGTTTGAATCTCTTCTCAAGCCCTCCTGTGGGGAGTTTGCATGTCCTCCTCATTTTTCCCCATATTACCCATTTCAAATATAGTGAGTTGTCATACAAGTGCAAAAATAAGGTATACATGTACAACAGTACCTCTAAGATCAAACATCCATTTGAAGATACTGGTTGACCTCAAATTCAAAATGAAAGGAATTAAAAATGATCGATTCCAGGCTCAAACTGTCACCATCATAAAAATCTTTCTTAGCATTAAAACTGATGTTTGTAGGTAACCATTTGACACACCTGACAGGAGGCTGACGTAATTGGTGGTTGGCTTATGAAGTGTGGTCTCTCTGAGGCACCGTAGTGCATGTGCTTCAAGATGCATGCACTTCAAATTGAGGTTGTTGTATTCCATTAGTTCACCACTACTTAGGAGAAGAAGAAAAAACTACACACTGTCGCTTTAAAATTATTTTCATCTTGTAATAGGCTCTTTGCACAACTCCACTACTTCATTTGCTGTCTTTCATGAGTCGACGAGCTGATTAATCCAGGTGTGCATGATCTCAGTACCCACGACAACAATGGCCAGACACACCTGGATTAATCAGTTTGTATAATCATGAAATATAGGAAACAAAGGAGTGGTATTAAGTTTTAGTGTTAGTATTAGAAGAGATTGGTTGTCCTCTTAAAATATTGACATTCAAGGTGTTTGAATGAGTAAACATTATTAGTCACAATAATGGAAGCATACATTGCCTTTTTGATCAGATGTGCAACGCTTGAATAAATACCATATTCAGTTATTTAGCTATTTATTTGTATCTGTTTGCGTAAAATAAATGTTTTCGTTTTATTCACTTAACTACAAAGATAAAATTAACTCCCAAATTCCAAATACATGTATTGACAGAAAATTAAAATTGGTCAACATATCAAAGAACGTTATTTATTTATTGGTTTCTTACTTTTTTTTGTTTTTTTTTCCCGCCAGCACTGTGTGATGATTTTCACGTCTTTTGGTTTTAGGTGCTGTCTGAACCGTGGCGGCTGTCCACCAGCCAGACGCCGCTGCAGCAGGTGGAGCTGTTTGACCTCGTTAGACACCCTGAATATGTCTCATCTGGAGGCGGATTTGGACCGGTGGGTTCACTTCTCACACAGCTCAACGAACCGAGATTATTGCAGAATATGGCAGATGGGGTTGAACCTCGCTTGTGTTTTTCTTCCCTCGTCGTCTAGGTGGCTGATGACGGTTATGGTGTGTCTTACATCATCGTTGGCGAAAACCTGATCAACTTCCACATCTCCAGCAAACACTCCAGCCCAGAAACTGTATGTGAACTTGTATTTTACTATGCTGATTGTTTTGCTCTTTATTTTTGTTCGAGTGTTCCTTTTTGTTTTTCCTCAACAGGACTCTCATCGTTTTGGTGGCAACATCAGGCAGGCCATGTTGGACATTCTCGACCTCTTCCAGCTTGAGAACAAAGCTTTCAAGTGATGACCTATCTCTGGTCCATCTAAAGACGTGTATTCTTCCTGAAGCTGTACAGAATCAAATATAGGGTTGGGTTATTTTAATTATTGTTACAGTGGGGGGGAAAACTGGATGGCCGGGAATCGATGCATTTACAAACTTTTCTTTCATTTTATTTGGGATGTGTTTATGTGGACTGTGCGCATAATGGCAATTGTGGATTCTAGCACTTGGCATTGGTTTGGTAGTGCGCAGATCAACATTTCTATGTACGCACCAGTGCCTTGGTGATGAACCACTTGCGCAAAAAGGGCAGAAAGGGAGAAATCAGATCTGACAACGCTTTTATCTCCCTTCATCTGAGAAGTATCCAATATTTAATAAGGTTTTAAGATGCAATGTAGTGTGACATTTTTTGATCCACTGTTTGATTTCTTCAACGTCTTTCATTTCATTAGTTGCATAGTTGCACACAACTCCAATTTGTTCAACTTCATTTGGTGCGACTTAATAGCGTGCTTATCATCAAACATTTCAAAACTCATGATCAGGCTTGATTGTGGAAGATTTGGAGCTGCTTCCATCATTGGGCCTTTCTGAATCATGCACATTCTCGGAACTCGTTGCGCGCGATTGTATAATGTAGCGACAAAAGTTTGTCTCGTTTTCATCCTCAGGTTATGCTGACTTGGCGTAGTAAGTGCTTTTATTTCCAGTGTGTTCATGTGCAGCAGTCGTGAAGATGCAGTACAATCATGCGGCCGTGATGAGCCGTGTCGGGGATGACGGTATATGGCCGCAATTGTTTATTAACGAGTTAGTTGTACACTCCGTGAATCAAATGTTTTTTTTCACATCACATTCATTTAAATATTTCTTAGTTGATTTTGATGTTTAGTTGCATCTCTTTATCACCCATGGAACAGAAAATGGGGTTTTGAATCTCTCCAGTCCATCATGCAACCCAGCAATACGGAGTGCTTGTCTTGCATAGGAGTGCTTTTCTATTGTGTATATGTTGTCAGTACTTTATATTTATTTTTTTTCCAAGTTTTAGCGACACACAACAAACGGATAATAGACATGCTTATTTAGCCAGCCTTTTTCCTTTTCTGGTTTAAGTGCGTCTCTGTTCTATTTTTGATGGCCTGCGCCATTATGTAATTGTATGATTTATCAGTAAACCTTAATGTTTACACTGCTGCATGGTTTTTGAAGATGATGCTGTATATGTTTGCTTCTAATTTAAGGTAAAGGTGATAAGCAGCTGGTGCATACCAAAAGTTTTAACAATAAAGCGAATGTCAGAAAGCTGTATGGACACTGAGCGTGTGAGTCTGTTGTGTCACATCAAGCAAGTCGGGGGATCAAAAGCTGTCACTTTTGGTTTCACCAGGACAGTTTATGTACTGCTAGTGGCCAACTAATAAAATGCACCAATTTTGAAGAACGTGCACTATGGTGCCTCAGTGAGACCCACGTCAAAAGGTTACTTTAGTACCAATTATGTAGTGAGAGAACCAAAACTTATCGATTCGATAGTAAAGCAGAGGGAGACAATCGGCGGGAGCCTGACTTACGGGACTCAGCTATGACCACCTGAAGGCGTCACCTGTGGAAGGCAAGTGGTGGTATTGAAATTAATAGTGTTTTGGAAATGAATACATTATTAGTTCACCACTAGATGGTGCTTAAGACACGCCGTCCTTTTAAACGGGAAGTAAATCCGATCCAATCCAACCCCCACTAGTCTAAACACGGGGTTGTGATTAATATTGCATTTGTATAATATGAATAAAGCAGCAACTTGCACCTGTACTTTTATCCACCTTTTATCCATTTTGTCATTTTCTCTCGACTGAAAATGACATCACAGTTACTCAGGTTACAACCAATCATGGCTCACCCTTTTTCTCAGTTTGGCTATGTGACGTGCCCAGAACAACTCTTACGTCATTTCAGTACGTAGCAACATGGCCGCCCTTGTTGATGGATAAAATATTCTACGAATGTGATATTAATTAGAATACTGAGTTTAGACTAGTGGAACTTATAATTTACCGCAGGTCTTCATAGCACCATAAGGTTTGTTTTTAATCATCAGAGTGTAATTAAGACAACCTTAAATCTATTTTTTTCCCCACCTCCATCATATTAATCTGACACATCACCACATGGTCCCACTCACAGCACTCAAGGTGCTCGTTTCCATTTTGGAGAGTACTGTACTGTTCTGTAGTAAGTGTCCAAGAGCAGGTTCAGCTAGTCACTCACATGGAAGAAAGATGTTTAAAGGCGTCGCAAGGTGACAGATGTCCAAGGAGGGCACAGGCAGCAGGAAGCGATGACATGCGACAGTTGTCTCTGGAGCTCCTGTCCACCACGTGGGCAGTCGCCTTTTCACTCTGACACTCACACCCGCCCTGATGTCACCCTGGCCTGGGCTTCCGATAGCGGGCTAACGTTTCAAGACTGCATTCCTGAGGTCCGCTTACTCTGGGAACCTTCTGTTTGCTTGACGAAGAAAGTACAAACAGGCTCATTTTCGTAGTCAGATTTACATGTTTAAAGTTTACATAAAGCTTTTTTTTTTTGTGCTGACTCTCAATGATTTCAAGAAAATGTGGTTTGTTTGGTTACTTAAGAAAACATTGTCTTTGCAATCAAAACATGAGAGAAGTAGACAAACCCTCATATTACGAATGAGGACTCCAATTGTGTACTTAATTGGCAAGCTTGGAGAAGTTATTCACCGAAGAGCAGACACTGAAACTTAAAGCCTTGACTTGCACTTTCTAAAAGTAGACTTTGAGAGAGATCTGTGGCCTGCACTTGTCACTGGCTTAATTCATGTACTGCTTTTGCTTCCTCAAAAGAAAAGAGGTGATGTGACCTTGTCTTTCCTGTGCGGGTGTGTGTGTGTGTGTGTTTAAATGTGATTTCATCCTACTTTGAACAGCAGTGTTCCATCACAGTCTACATTTTTTTTGTTAATGCTGGACAATTTGTTTTTACGGTATGTTTGGATAATAATATACATACCTAATTGTGTTGAATGTTACATGAAAAGAAAAAATAACATGTTAGTTTACTCTTCTTTGTCTGTAAGAATTATCCACGTGCCCACTAATATGTTTTGAGACTACACACAAGAAGCTGGTTTATTATAAAACTGTGAGTTTGATCACATAAGTATCCTACAAAGGGATTGAGGCAATTGCGCAAGGGAACCTACGTTCGTCCTTTCCTCGCCAGCTGACATAGCATTGAGCTGCTTTCCCAAGTCTTATCTCGATTTGAAAGAAGTGCCTTCTGAATGTGAGCGATTAAAGCCAGGGTGTAAATGGAGAGTGTGAGCTTGTTTGTTGGCACTCTGGGACCACGCATGACTCCGGCCAGCTGCACCTGTCTTAATGTGGAAGAGGAGCGAGGCCCCCGTGGCCTCAGGGTGGACGGGAGCCAAGACCGGTGGGTAAGGACGAGGGGCTCAGTGGAGATCGGGCCGAATGTGACTACCATAAGCAAATCCTTCCCACTTAAAGCTCCCTCAACTATAAATAACCTTTATTTGGATTACAAGGAATTAGTGAAGACGCAATCTCTCATCGTGTGTGACGTGGGTCACATGAGGATAGAAAGTGCCCAAAGTGTTCCTAATATTTCAAAACATACAGGTACAGCAAGCAACGAATACAGATTTTGCACTCAGACATGACATTTGGTACACCTTTGAAAATAACAACAATAATAGTAACACAGTTGTGCAGAAGTGACTTCATCATACAGTGCTCAGCATAAATGAGTACACCCTAACTGGTTTGTAAGAACACCTTTGGTTTCCTTCCTTCCTAGTTTAGAATTAAGATTAAGAATTAAGAGCTGATACTATACTACAAAATACTCACACAAATGTGGATGTCAGGCTCAAGGTAGTAAGAAAATGTAAACTTTATTTGCAAATTAGTAATTCTAGATTCTCTGATTTACAGAAGAGAAGAAAAAAAACACATTTGTAATGGCACAGTCATCGTAATATGTACATTGCTGATACTGCAATAATCCAGACACTCATGTTGTCCAGATTAAATTAAGGCACAAACAGTTCCCGCTCAATCTGTACAGTGAAAAACAAAACATTTCCCGCAGTTTATACTGCATCATACCCCACAGCATTTCTGCGCGTTACACGAATTGGAACTGTCCAGCTCCTCAGGCAAATGGCTCGGGTGGGAAAATCACAGTTTGTCTATCGTACATTCATTTTTAGGAGAGATTAAGACATCAATGTGTTGCACTAAGACATTTGGTGATTGGATAAACGTCAGTAGACCTGAGTGTTGATACAGTAAACGGGTCAGTTACACAAAATGTAGTGGTAAAGTATGCGCTCCGTCTGTATCTCCACATCACTTAAATAAAAGCCCAAAAATACTATTCAGTAAGAAATGTTAAGCATTGTCTGATTGTGCAAGGTGATTAAACACATTCATTGCCAGACCAGCAAAAAAAATGCATCATTTGACGTCTTTTTCCGTTAGTGGCAGTGAATGAGTCAATTCTGAAATTTGAATACAATTACAAATCAACAAGAATATACAATCACTTGTTAATGTACATCACAGAGTATTTAGTCCAGGAGACAAACGAAAATAAAACAGTTTACCGGGAGAAAGAATTGGATGTGATATCAAGAGTAATTCAATAACAGTGCGGTCAAATTATATGGAAATGCAATTCGTAATAAGACCCAGTGAAATCCTGTCGTTGTTGTTTCAGTTGCACTGGATAACGGATGATAAAATCAATGAGGATGCTACATAACTTCATGATTGTTTGCCTACCCCATTTACAGCCACAGCAAGGCAGAATGGAAATATAATACTCTACAATACAACAACAATGACTATGGCCAGGATGAAAACAAATGAAGATGGCAGAAGACGATTACTAAGATATGAACTTTAAGCAGGAAAAGGTCAGTGCTTCTGGACGAAACATATTTCGCCATGCAAACATTTTCTTTAAATCCCCCTCCACTCCATGTGATACACCTGCAAAATCTCATTATCTATGGTCTAGAATCTAGATTGTCATTCCAATCATAAAAATTCTCACTTTTTAAAGTCTGATATTGAAAGAGAGTTATTCCAATGGATATACTGTACTGTAAAAAGTCTAAACATCCCTGTTCGACCACCAGACACGAAACCAAGAAAAATTATTTAAAAACTTTTCCCACCAAAAACGTGACATATAACATGCAACAACTCAATTTTAAAAAGTATTTTCAGAAGGGTGAGTACAAATAAACAGCGGAAATAATTTGGTTGCAAAAGTGTGCAACCCCCTAATTGGATATAAATGTGTTCAGAATGAAGCAATCACATTCAAACTCATGGTGAATGGAAATCAGCACACAATTGCACACCATTTAAAATGCCTCATATTAACCCCAAATTAATTTGTATAGCTCTTCTAGTAGACTTTTCCCAACAAACCTCCCAAACGTGTGGGAAAATGTGTTATGGTCCGATGAAACCAAGTTTGAACTTTTTGGCCATAATTCCAAACAGTGTGCTGGTGGCAGCATCATGAACAAGATGGAAGAAAAGTATAACAAGTTCAAAATATCAGTCAGTCTTTGCGCAAAACCTTCAAGCTTCTGCTAGAGAGCAAAACAAATGAAAAATGTCAGGGAAAGCCTACTAAAATTGATAGTGGTGGCAGGTGTGTGTTGACTCCCATTTTACAAGAGTTTGAATGTGATTCTGAACACTGCACACTTTTGCAATCACATTTTCCCAGTTTGGAGACAACAATAACTGAAAGGTTTGGGACTCCTTTTGTATCACAAACCTGGCATTGGAACAGGGATGTGTAGACTTCTCATATCCACAATCAACAGTATGTTTATTGTTGTTGTTGCACTGTACTGTATCATACGAGGGGTGCGACAAAAATGCCTTTAAGTGTCATTCACTCTATTATAGACTGCAGAAATAAATGTTCATGCTGCTGGCTCAGTTAAGAAACAAGATCAACTTTTTGTTGTTGTTGAAAGTATCTGACTTTCAAGTTAAAAAAACAACAACTCAAATTTCAATAATCTACCGTAGGTAAATATACAGTATTTGTAAGTATGAGGTAAGTGTACAATAACCTCCGAATAGCAGCAAGGTGCCACAGTTATTATTACTTCAAATCTCTATTTGAGAACGGGCTAACCGATTTAAGTAGCATAGTACACAGTAAATACATACAAATGAATATATATCGTAAAAACATTGCACCTTACAAGTTTAAATGTATCAAATTGTCCCTCTCTCATTACAGGGTGCATCTCAATAAATTAGAATATCAGATTTATCGCATATATACATACTAGAGATGTAACGATATCCAAACATCACGATACGATATCACGAAGCTCACGATACGATAATTATCACGATGTTGTGGGCTGGTTGGGGATATATATAAAAAAAAGGTATTGTAAAAAAATAAATACAAATATATAAAATAAAATAAAAATATATAAAATACTGTAAAAGAAATAAAAAAGGATCTCATACTAAAAAAAACACAATATTGTGCTTTTGTACATAACAGCAATGCATATAAACCAGATATGATCTCTAATAATATTGAGGCACTTACTTGTTAATGCACACACACATTGAGTTCCTCCACATATTGACTCACAAGCATATTACATTCCCCTTCATCTTACAATTAGCGTCGATTTTAAACATAGAAGGGCCAAAACATCCCTAATGAAAATGAAACACTTGCACTAAAAAAGTAGCCACCAGAGGGTGCTACAACTGCACAAATGGAAATCGACCTGACTTTTTTTTTTTTTTTTAACAGATGTCGCTTTTAAATATCGTGAACATGGTGACGACGATATTGTGGCAGTTTTAATATCACAATATCACAATATTGCCCTTGTCGTTACATCCCTAATATATACATACAATATATAAGGGTAGTACTCTTCATAACACACATTCCCACCTAATTTCTTCATTTTTATTTTTTCTGAATACTGTATTCTAATTTGTTGTGATGGTGAATCTTGAGTAAATGTGCAGTAAATCAATATTAATATGAGTTTCACTTTTGGAGCTGAACTTCTAAGATTAATCAAGTTTTCCATGTGAATGTAATTTAGTGAGATGCACCTGCAGAAAGTCTCTGTACAAAGTAGTATCTCAGTATGATACAGCTCAGTTCCACACCACCACAAAATGCAACCACGATAAACTGAGCATCATTTTCTTTTTCATGGCACACCATTTGATAGATGTCATTCAATTCGGGAAATGTACAGCAGAATTTGCGTTGTTTCATGCATTTCTGCTTTCCCACCGCTGTTATTAAGGGCCTCAACATAATATTGTGACTTATTATAAAATATGAAAGAGGGCTATGACAAGCCCTTGATGCAGCAAGTTAGTAATATCAGTGATATCACAATATCAGTGGCTTGGCCTCAGGTTCGTTTGGCCTACAGTACTACAGGACATTCAGATGTCAACAAAGTGAGACACTTTTATTTATATATATATATATATATATATATATATATATATACATATATATATATATATATATATATATATATATATATATATATATATATATATATATATATATATATATATATATAAATAATTAAGATTATGTGCCAAATCTGGCATGTCTATTGATTCCGAAATACAGTGGCAACTTGTGGGGTGAGGTCCATTCTTTCAAACATCATCCGTGTGGCCTAATAAGTTCAAGTAAAAGCCTTCTTTCATAATGTGTGAGCATGGATTGTGTCCGCACGAGCTAAAGTTCCCTCAATAGAGCCCATTCCAGCATCATATTCATTTCATTACACTTCATTTGGTCTTCTTGAGAGATTCAAATTCATTTTAAGTAAAAGGGCCTTGCTTTGCTGCTCCCGTTCAATAGACAGCAGCAGCTATTGCTTTATAAACTGTTACAAAAAAAGTATGTAAACGATCAGATCTCTAGTCTTTACATACAACGAAGCAGAAAAAAAAATCTAAATCATCCAAGAGGTAAAACTGATTAACGTTCTTCAAAAAAGGAAGAAAAATACACCCAAAGGAAAACAAAATTAGAAATCATGTAGAACTGTAAAGTGCAAGTATAAAGATATATTTTTACAAGTTGTCTCAATTCATGGCATTGAGGCAGGGTCAATGGTCTCTTGTGGAAAAAGTGCAAGTTTAAAACAGCACGTGTGTCAAAAATGACGGGAGACAGTAACAGTGTTACTCATCTTCGCCGTAAGAAGACACCCACCGCCTCCAAGGGCACAGGGTAGTCTTGCAGGAACGTCCCTCCATCAAACACCTGAGCGTTTTGGCTGTCCTGCCACTGGAAGCCCCCGTCAGGTAAGTAAATGTCCCTCCTCACTGCCCCCTTCTCCACCACTGGTGCCACCAGAACCTACAACGTGCACAAAAAAGCTCAGACGTTGGTTTAAACGCACTGCGCGAGATTCTGATGGAAGGTTACCTCGTCTCCGATGAGGAACTGGTCGTCAATGGTGAAGGTCGCCGGATCGTCTGGACTGAGCCACCACATGGGCCGATAGATGGGGCTTCCCGTCTCCTGCCACTCATCGGCGTACTTCTCTATGAGTGGTACCACATCCCTCTGGTGCTTTGTTATGTATATCCGGGTTAAGTTCAGCAACTGAATTAGAGGGAAAAACAAACAAACACATGATATAATGTTAGTATGAAAGCAAGTACACATTCCGTATCAAAAACACACGCATCAGAAAGAGAATGTTTTTTGAAATGGTTAATCCAAATAGTGTTTTTTCTAAAAATCAAAATGCCATCGAAGTTAGCAGTTTGTCACAAGTGTTGTAGTGTTATTAGGTACGT
The DNA here is from genome assembly GCF_051991245.1 of Festucalex cinctus. Classification (NCBI taxonomy): domain Eukaryota; kingdom Metazoa; phylum Chordata; class Actinopteri; order Syngnathiformes; family Syngnathidae; genus Festucalex; species Festucalex cinctus. Next base: position 15,139,222 of record NC_135413.1, read on the forward strand.
TAGCAACTTAGCAGCTGCTAATTAGGCCGCCAAGGAGGTCGAAAACTAGCGTTTATCCGTCAACTTTCCGCCCAAGAGCATTGACAGTCACTCTGATGAAAAGGACATAATATAGCCTACAGTATATGCGCGAGGTGGACATGTTGGATTGCCGATGAAGTGTCAGGAGGGTTTTTTCAATTTAGCGGCGCTGCTAATGTGGAATTACCCCATCAATCCAGATTTATTTCCCCTTTATGTGTGCTCAAAATGCCATCAAAGTTAGCAGTTTCACATAAATTTTAGCAGTGCTATTTAGGTACGTTAGCAACTTAGCAGCTGCTAAATTGGACGCGGCCGCCCTCATTTATACCGTAAAAAGTCTTCTTTATGGTGTTGGTCAGTTATTAAATTCAACTGTGTAATATCTATTAAACCGTAGCAGCACAAATGAACGAAACAAATTACTTGCCCCACATTTTGCGTGTGGTAACAGTTAGCATCTGCTGATTTAGCCACCATGAACAAAGTGCAACATTGGCTAGCATTGGTTCCGCTGCTGGTATCCTGAAACATGCGTGATCCTTTTTTTTTTTTTTTTTTTTTTGCCTCTTCTCGTGGCAGCTGGTCCACAACAGCTGTCAATCTTTGTTCAAGTGTGGTGTTTGCCGTTTACTCAAAGTGGCAGATGTGTTTTCTATCACGCCAAATGCTTGCGCTAACGGCCATTTTGGGACGCGTGACATCAATGTCAGGATCTCTATTGAGGTCCTCTTCCATGATGACATCCCAGACCTGATGTTAGATGAATGTTAGAGGCCATGTGCTTCTTCACCTTCCATTTAAGGATGCCCCACACATGCGCAATAGGGTTTATGTCTGGAGACATGCTAGGCCAGTGGTGATCCTTTACCCTCAGTCTCTTTAGCAAGGCAGAAGTCATCTAAGGAATACTGCCCGACAACCCATTCTCCAAGGACAAGGGATTATGCTCTGCTTCAGTATGTCAGTGTATTTTGGTATTTATGGTTTTCTCATTGACCTTTATCTCCCCAGTACCGGCAGCACCCATGAAGCATCAGATCACAATATTCCTACCACCATGCTTGATTGTAGGCACCTATTCTTCACTTGATTCTCACCACACATTCCTGACACCATCTGAATCAAATAAGCTTAACTTGAGTCTGGTCTCATCAGACCACAGTACCCGGTTCCAGTAATGTACGTCCTTAATCTACTTCTCTTTAGCAGAGTGCTGACAAGCTCTCTCTTCCGTCCGTCCATCCATCCATCCATCCATCCATCCATCCATCCATCCATCCATCCATCCATCCATCCATCCATCCATCCATCCATCCATCCATCTTCATACCACTTATCTGGAGCCTATTGCACTTGAATTTTGGTGAATGTCTCAGATTGAATCCCAGTTAGTCACAGAGCACCAGCTTTATGTAAAGCAACAATTATTTTTTGCTCGATGGATAGTCAAGCATGATATACAGGATGAGCCTTCTGTGAAATACCTCTTCTTGTATTTGTCCCACTGCGAAATGCAGGTTTTAATTTCCTGCTCCTCGATTATTGAACCCTCCCTGTTATTATCACACACACATCACTCGTGCTCGTCAGTATCGCCTACAGGTCTACATCCACTAGTGAGGAAATTATTACCTGAGTCAACATTGAATGGAGGCGGCACGGTAGTCGAGTGGTTAGCACGTCCGCTTCCCAGTTCTGAGGTCTCCGGTTCGAGTCCAGGCTCGGACCTTCCTGGGTGGAGTTTGCATGTTCTCCCCGTGCCCGCGTGGGTCTTCTCCGGGTACTCCGGTCTCCTCCCACATTCCAAAGACATGCATGGCAGGTTAATTGGGCGCTCGGAATTGTCCCTAGGTGTGCTTGTGAGTGTGGATGGTTGTTCGTCTCTGTGTGCCCTGCGATTGGTTGGCAACCAGTCCAGGGTGTCCCCCACCTACTGCCCAGAGCCAGCTGAGATAGGCGCCAGCAGCCCCCGCGACCCTTGTGAGGAATAAGCGGTCAAGAAAATGGATGGATGGATGGAACATTGAACGGAATTTAAAAGGATGGATGTCCTGGTCAGTTCCAGTTATTTGTTTGCCCCCCCCCAGATAATTCTGTTGGACTGCAAATATAAAACAATGCTTAATTGTACTTTTGTTTATTTGAACTTTGGCCCTTTTCAGGTTGTGGTTAAAATAAAACGATTTTATCAATGTGTGAATTTGTCACTTTGAGCACGAGACGTTCACACAGGCCTTCAGTGCTGACTTTGCGGTTTTGACAAGGTTCAAGTTGTTCTTCTCCCTCCATCTGGTTAATTTACTTGAGCATTCCATTAAGGGTCACATCGTCTACAGTATTCCATGACAAAAATAATAGCTGATGTGGCGTAAAAAAAAAAAAAAAAAAGGAGCCCATTTGTAGGAATGTGTTCTGCAAATAGGATGGAAGTTGGTTTTGTGTTGGTATGAGCTTTCACAACAGTTCATTTGAATTGTGTGACACCGTGAGTCGCACGCGATGTGCTCGGCATAAATTACTGCATGGAATGCCCACCAAAGAGCAGTGGTTTGTTCTCCTCTAAGATGTCTCCTCTGTCTCACCTCATCTAAACTTTATGAATTGAGAGCAGTGCGGAGGCCAAAATGGAAAACACTCACTAGCTTCCCAAAAGGTCTATTTTTATCTCTGACAGTGCAACACAAGTCACAACTAATATCATTTGCTGTCTCGCAGGGGAAAATAAACAAGTCGATTGTCACGATTGTCAAATACTCATGGAACTTTTAACTGGCACAATAAAACCATGTACTTTTCCAAGTGTTCTCCTTAAATTCATTATCATTCCTCCTCTGATGGCTCTCCAGAGTGTGAGAGCGCTATAAATCCAGGGCAGGCATTATAATTCAGAACAGATGGACCCCAAAACCGCAGGTGATGTTGGGAGATTGCCAGTCAATCACTCCAACTGCGTGCATGCGTCAGGAGGAAGACGTATCCGTCTCTTGACAAACAGTGAATGTTGTCTGTTCAGGACACTTGAACCCAGGTCTACATTGTGAGAAGTCATCAGATTCTGCAAGACATGTTTTGATGCCATGCAATGAACAGCATGAGGGATCAAATAGATAATTATCTCTCCTGCAAGGGGTCAAGCTCGTGTTTGGATGGGGCATCTTCTCGTGGGAACCAACCTGCACAGCAAAGGAGAGGCCATCGGCTCTCCACAAAATCAACATGATTCTTCACAATCAAATATGGATTATTATACCTATCATAACAAAAAGGGTTAATCTATGGTGATTATGCAGGTGTTGGATACCTATAAAGGGACAGTCCAAATGAGGATTGTTTGGTTCTGGGTGAGGACTGCCGTATGATATTATCATGAAAGTTAGTGCCTGGTTAATTTAACTGGAGAAAAAAAAAAGACATTTTACCCGGTCCTCTCCGCAGACCCATGGGGGTGTATGGAAGCTGATTACAGGAAGGAAGGACACAATTTCCAGCCAACGGATGTACAACTCCTCATCTGTGACCATGTCTCCAGATAGAGATCCACCTGTACGGACAAACATATGCAGGGGATTTTATCATGCACAGGACCTGTAAAGCTGATATTATTGCATGCATATAATATACTGTATACAATTCATTTGAACAGAAACAATTTTGGAAAAATCAGCATAATAAAAAGATCATTATAGACTACATGCATGATTTGATGAGCACGGAATGCCATTTTATTTTGGACTTTGTGCTGAGTAGTTCATTGGTTTTCTTTTTATTTATCTCACTATGAAGGGCTTATTGTTGATATCTAAATGTTTTACGTCTTTCCTGTCTGTATTCAGCCATTGTGAGGCATTCAATTCACTGGTCGTGCCAGCCATGCTATCAGCCCTTTAACCTGAGCAATTGTGCACTTGTGAATGAACCAAATGAACTGCACCAAAGTTGGAAAAACTTAAAATGGACATTACAGTCATCATGTAAAAAACAACTAACGCTCAGCACACAAAAAAATATTTTTAAAGTAGCACTAAGGAACTTTTCAACCTTAATAAAATATTTTCACAACTCTTTTGTTGAAACATCGTCTTAAAACTAATTAAAAGGTAACTCTGCCATGGCCTGAGAGGGTCTGTATCATTTTTACTGGCACTAAGCAACTTTGAGAAAGATTGTAGGAACACTGCCACACAAAAAAAACTACAAATGTGCTGACTGCTTTATGACACATGCCACTTCCCCGTTTCCCTATTCGTTACAAAGACGGAAGTCAATTTGAATGTCGACCCACAATTATTGCTTTCCTGGCAGAAGCTGCAAAACAATTGAAAAATTTTGTCTGAGGAGGCCAAAAAGAAAAAAGGAATCTGCCCCGATAAAAGGACAGTCAAGGATCAACATTGGCCTGGATTTCACTCAATGCGCAATGCGCTTGTCCTCATGGGAAATGTTGTCTGTCTTCCTTCAGGCATAACATTACCACTTTTGTCCATATAACAATGAAGAGTTTCACCCACATCAGATCAGCAGTCGTGCACGATCATAGGTAGGGGTGGGGAAAAAAAATCGATATCGCAATATATTGTTGCACTCTCTGTTGCAATAAATTATCGATACACTGACAGTAGATATCGATGTCATGTGTCCGGTTGTGCAGTGTTATAAGTGTTTATGCACTTTACAATGTTAAAAGTTAAAAGGCTAAGAGGCAGTGAGGCACAATGCAGAACTTTGTACATTGTACAAGTTTTGGCATTAAATAAATGCATAATTAGACATTTTCCTTTTTATGGGCATTTGTTTGGCTTTTTTCACTCACATATCGTGATATATTGTTAATTTTTTTTTGACAATATATCAAAAATCGTAGATATCGTGTATCGTGATATTATTGATATCGTGAGTCAAATATCGTCACAGTATCGAATCGTGGTTTACCCGTATCGTCCCACCCCTAATCATAGGTCACCTCAATGTTGTATCTGGACAGACCTCTGACAAGCAGAAACGTGCCATAGGGCATACAGGCTGCCGAAAAATACAAAGGAGTAATGAAAGTGATTGCCAAGGACCTATTGTGCAACACTCAATAGTTTGGGGTCTCACAAGGACGCACGGTCATGGGTGCAATGCGGTCTCCAGTTGTCCACGCCCCATGCACATCCCCGCCCCCCTCCCACCTTCACTAGCAGGCGTATTTTGATCATACCAAAACTAGAACTGCGTATGTGTCTAAGAATCATTGCTAATGTAGTCCTACTAGCCTGCGCTTGCTGGTTAATTGGGAGCATATTTACAATGTTACAATATGCGACCGAGGTAAATGCGACAGGCAGCTTCCAATAGCTGCCAGGACTGAGCAAAAAAGGTTGGAGAATGCCGAGCGCATTGACTAGTTTAGTGCCGTCAACCTGAGCTGTCAACCAAATAGCATTTAGCATCAGCTAAAGTAATAACACAACCACCGCGATTAAATTTGTTTTAACTAATTCCTGATGAAAATGTATAGTATACTTGATTTTTTTTTTAGCAAAATTATAGTGTCTGGGATTTTTTTTTTTTGAAAATGTGGTCACCCTAGGGTTAGCCCGCGTTTACACCGGATGCGGTTGCGGTGCGGTCGCGGTGCGTTCCCGCGACGCAAGCAATTAGATTCCATTCATTCCAATGGTGCAGTTTACACCGCTTGCGTGTGCGTTGCGTGTCGACTGCGTCTCAGCTGCGGCGTGCCGCAGCCCTTCCGCAAGATAGACCTATTTTCTATTTTTGCCGGACGCCGCAGCGGTAGGCCTCCGGCAAATGGCAAGCTAGCACAAAACACATCGAGCGGGACAGGAAGACCGACGCAGTTTCAACATAAATTTCCGGTTACCTTTCAAGATAAAACACTCGCCAGCTCCTATTTCGCAAGCATGCTAGCAAAACGTGATGTGGGCGTAGACGGGCCTGGAGTTAACGTGCGAGGTGCTCATTCACGGTTTAGACACCAGCGAACATGGACGAGGAGAGGTTTATATTGGAGGTAGAAAGCCACAAAATAATAAAAGTCCACCTCTCTTTCTGCTTCTCTGTTGAGCACAGACTTTCTGTGTGTTTGTCGTTGTTTTTAATGCCCCATGATCGCGCGCGGTCACACGAGACACGGCGTGAAGTGGTCGGCGACGGAGCTGCCGGACCGCAGCTGTGCGGAGCCGGTGTGGATTGGCCAAAAAATTGACGCGTCCGGAGCACGCAGTCAAGACGCACCGCACCGCACCGCAGCCGCACCGCACCCGCAACCGGTGTAAACCCAGGGTTAGGGTGATGCAGTACTTGGCATAAAGTGGTAGCTACATGATCAGCGCAAGGCCTTCTCTGCATGTCTGGGTTTCACACCTGTCACACAAATGTTAGTTGAGAGAGTCTACAGCTAACAAAGCCATGGATTGATGACTAGTGTGCCCACTTTGTACATTCCCTCTGGTAATTGTGCCCATTTTTCAAAAAATTTATTGACATAAATCAAACAAGTGACCTATAAGATGCATTATTACCTACTGCATCAGGTATGAGGAAGTTATATCCCAGCACAGTGTGGTGTAGAAGAGAGGGAATGATGCCCTTCAGGCCCATTGGGCTCCAGTCAGACTGTAGAGGGGTCATCCTGAGAAACACTGGTTTGTGGCTAGACCTGAGGAACAAACAGGGTTATAATAAGCAGAACTTCATGAAATAGCTTGCAAACAAATCTGACATAGTGCACCTTGTCCCCGCTGACATGATAGTGGAGTCTCCAATCCTGGCGGCCACGTCAGCCAGCAGGCTGATGTATGCGTCCCCACCTAGAGCCTCAGGTGGCCGCAGGGCTTGCTCCTCAAAGAGATTCCTCTCACCCCCCTCCAGCAGGATGTACTCCATTCCCAAATGGGCTTGAATGGATCCCACTCTGTCCAAGAACCAGCTCACCGCTCCTGGGTTTGTGACATTCAGCTTTACACAGAATTTCCCCCGCCACTGAGTCATCAAGGGGACCTTTCGAATGGAAACACATATCATCGACGGGCCTCAAGGAAGCTGAGAATAGCCGAGGATAAACAGCAATCACCGTAAACTTTTACGCGTACGCACGTTCCCACTCACCAGCTGTCCATGAGGCGCCGAGGGGAGGCTAAGCCAGAAGGCCTCGGTGCCATCCATGAGAGACGTATGGAACTGCGTGGTGTCCACGCTCAGGAAAGGGGACAGAGTGACGGAAATGTTAAGAAGCTTCACAAGTGGGAGGTCCCTGCTGATTCTCTTAGACGCCCCCCTCTTCCTGCTGTTGAGGTAGTCATGGTCCTATGGAGACATAAACACGTTAAGGATACAGAGGGATATTTAATGGACAAAAACATGTCTGCCTTGTGTATTTTCTGCAACAAATTTTGTTCATTCACAGAAGATTTTGAGAGGTCCATAAAGGTGTTCAGTTTGTTGTGGAAGAACCTCAACCTCATCAAAAACCTTTGGGTGAGCCAGACCCAAATGTCAAATCTTGGTGAAGTCTGACGTCACAAATGTTCTTCTGGATGAAAGGAAAACAAGTCTTGGGAGTCTTGCAGAAATTTTTCCTCAAATCGACCAAGCTGTTGTAGCTGCAGTTTATTTTCCATTTTCCAATAAATGTGAGGTATCAAAATACTTTTTTTTTGTGTTTTTTTGGTACTTTTGACTTTTGCCCGCAATCCGATGTTTGGTTCCATATTTGCATGTGTCTCACTTCGCATTGCAAGACTACGTCAAATAATCTCTGCCAGAACCATTTAACACCTACATTAATCCTTTGGAATGTTCATGTAATGTCAAATACTAATTCTAGATTACCTAATGGTGTGATTTAAGAACACAAAAGGCTAAAACCAAGTTGTGAAACAGCAATGGGAAGAAAAGAGACATTGAACATATTATGCAATAAACATTTTTTAGATTTTCTGCCACACTTTTGTTTCATAATTTGGATGTGCAAATGAATTTCTGTGCAAAAACTAAACCAATTGAGAACGAACTTTGCACACTTCAGTCATTAAATTTAGAAATGACGCAAAATAATTAAATGACCCACATTTTATCATGCCTGCAGTAATATAAAGTGTTTTTTTTCTCCATAAAACTGCTATGGAAAAGAACTGACCTGTGACTGATAATTTTGGAATACTAATAAAACTGGAGGGAAATAAAAGAATCATTGTTGCTTGTCCCATTGCAGTTGAATTATTTCCATCATCAACAGTGCGTACTTGGCTCACACTTTATGATAGGAACATAACTGTGTTTTATATCTTCAATGTACCAGAAAGGCATTTTCTTGTTGGTAGAGGAAATTATTTTAACCAAGCTAATGGATTATTCCTTTTCTATACTTTCATTCATTCACACCTCCTGAGCTGTCAACAGGCTCACATTCCAAGGTGGAGCGCGTGTGTTTGGTGAACTCAAGTGCTTTCATTGTCATATTGGGCTCTACTTCTCATGGCCAGAGTAAATCCAGCGAGGATCGTGGCATAACTGCGCGGAGGCAGGTTTGACTCGATGTTGGTAATTTCGCAGACAAGCGCAGGCTGAGCGGCGTTGCGGAAATGGTCACGGCCGACTTCACTCGTAGTCAACCAAAGCGGCTCCTTTCATTCCCTTTAAATGCAACGCACTAGTCATGTATAAGTCATGTAAAAGACATAGGTCTGCTCCCCAGTGGGATGAGTTAAGAAATACAATACGATGATTTTGATGTCTTGCTGTTCACTTCTGTATGAATGTAATACATTGTGGTACACCAGCTGTCTACTCTGTGCAAGATGTTAGATGTGATCTGACCAAATTGTCACTCTGCCAGCTGCGTATTCAAGATACGACTTCTACTGCGCTGGCCCAACTAACTTGGCGCAGACAGCTCTGGCAAAAGCGCAATGAACCCAGTGGTGATACAAAAGCCAGGATCCGCGGGCATTTGCACCAAGGTGCAGATGTATGTGCTGTCTGCGAAAACAAAACTCTAGGTTTTCCTGTTCTGAGGTCCCTGCACAGCACTGAGCTGGGGCGTCAGGTTCTCACCATTACGTAAAATTCTTTCCCAACCCGTGTTTCTGTTACATTCCCACTGAGCAGTCTGATTGTTATCACTTTTCTTTCTTTTTTTAATACCTGGTATTGCTTTTGATACACTGGATAGAGGTCCTGCTGATCTTGTTTTTAGGGAGTCTCGAAAAATATGCAGAGAATGAACACTTAGGGACGTAATACTGGGTGTATTTGTACAAACTAATAACCATCTAAAAAAAAAAAAAAAAAAGTAGTAGTAATTGTGAACAAATACTGCAAAATTCAGCTTGCTGGCAAGGTTTTATTGATTTTTTTTCTACATGGTTTTGAAAATACTGCACCATGCGTACAAAGCTGCTATTGTGGCCCATAGTTAGAAAATTGAAATTATTTGCAGCCCACTAGTTGGCGCTCGCTGCCCAAGGTTGGGCCATGGCCCAATGGTTAAGAATCACTGCACTATCTGACCATGAAAGCGCCACTGCCACCTACTGGAGCGGATGTGCAATTACACCTTATTCTTGTATGACAAAAATAAATGTTCCATTGCATTCCATAAACAACAACAAAGGGGAAACAAACACATTCCCAATGAGTAATGTTATGCTCTTCAAGTCACACTCTCGGATATAACGTGGCAAAGCCAATAACTGCACTCAAGACTCTGGCAAAAAACAGACCTCCCTCATCCTTGTTTCTTTGCCCGTCTCCATTTCTCTGAAAATTTACGATCTTTATATGACATGCTTGCAGTACCGCTTGGGAGATTATGTAATGTACAGTACAGCCGCAACATTAGTTGAAAGAGGCAAGACTAATTTTGCCCATTCAAGTGCAAAACCATTGTTGTCCAAAACAGTTTATGATCTTGAACACAATTGCTGAGTGGATAAAAAAAGGGCAAAATACATAGAAAAAGTCATTTCATTTCAGAGGAAAGAAAAATAATTAGAAATTGAACTACAAAAAAAACCGTTTTCCCCGCTCTATACATTTCTAGTTATGACTCATTCTCACAATTTAGTTTAACCCAGTGAAGATACGAGTCAAGCTGACAATATGTTTTGCACTATACTAGAGATAGAAGAGCATGTACCATTTCAGAGAGGAGGTTGGTGGAATGTTCATTAAGGCTTATGATTCCATCCCCGAGCTGGTGTCTTCTAAGACGATTGGAGAAGGTCCTCAGCTCCCTCTCCACCTTCGGTCCGGAATCCACATTGCTGAGGAGTTTCCAGGACGGTAGCCTGTGGGACACACAAAGGAATTAATCTGAGCATCTTGTACAGCATGAATTTTTGATGATGATGATGATGATGATGAAAGTGACAGACGAAAAAAAAGGGAATTAATCACTGAATGCAGTATTTTTGCAATTTCATTACAAATAACAATGGCAATTGTACGTATGACGTGTCGATGTTCAATGTGTTGTGCATTTATTGCTACCATCTGCCTTTGTTACCCATTGCACATAATCACATTTTGGGTATGTCAGCTGATGTCACTGGTTAAGCGCAGGGCTGCAGAGAGTCATGTGGGGCCCAACTTAAGGTAAACACAACAAATGCCTCGCAAACTTTTTGGCCTTATCCACTACACAATTTCCATCTCTGTGCTCAACCACATAGCCAAAATGATCTCATGCTGTTGACATGACTGAACTTGGAAAGGTTTGCATCTTCAGGCTTAATAGTCGACTAGCATTAGCGTTAGCCACACTTTGGTCAGATGCCTGTTACCTGCAAAAGTGGTCAAATGACAAATAGTTGGAGGATGTTTGCTATTGTCCACAATCTAGGTTCAGGTTCACTTTCAATTGTGTGACCTCATATGGCTGTAACTGGATTGGAGGAACAAACAATGGGAATAGGAAGGAGCGTGTCATGGCTTAGCTATTTCAAAAGCAGATCTGGCTTGTGTAGATTATCACTTTTTTTGTTTTGTTTCAATACTCTGTCGTTACAGCCCGAATATGAGGGGAGCTGTAATGTTGTAAATCTTGTCAGTTTATATGCTATACAGTTCTTATAGCAAATATATTCGATCACCACCCACTGAAAGGTGTACAGTATGTCACGACTGACCTAAATTAACAGAATTAGTAATCTCCTACCTAAATCATATTTCTCATGTTCCTCAATGTAGAAGCTCTTTATTGGAAATTTCCAATGCTGAAATAAACAAATCCTTCAAATTGAAGGTTTTTCCATTCAGTTTCTATAAATGTAACGGAACATTTCCAACCATTTGCATTTCTAACCGTACACCACTTAAACATTGAATGATGCTTCTTCATCTGCTATTGACTAGAACTATTTTTAATTCAAGTAGCAGCCTCACAAAATGGCTAAGCTTTGAGTTCTGATGGTCCACTCTATCAATCCATTGTTTTCTCTCTTTGCGAACGTCTCATCCTCTTCCAAAGCACTTACCACAGCGCCTTCATGTCGGGTATCTCCCGAGTGAACTGGGAGAGCTGCTGCATTGCTTCTTGGTGTACTGCCTTCACATTGTTGGCCACACAAACAGTGTACTGCAGCGGAAGAAGCGCCATACTGGGAAGTGACTGCAAGCAGAACTGTTGTCTGCTGTCCAGCCCCAGCTGCAGCGGGAGGACCGGAGACACCAGCACTGCAACACCTGCACGGCGGAAAACAGGAGAGAGTTTCATTAATTTATTGACTCTCACATTTTTTACAATCATTTTGATTCCACCCATCCATCCATTTCCTTGACCGCTTACTCCTCACAAGGGTCGCGGGGGGTGCTGGCGCCTATCTCAGCTGGCTCTGGGCAGTAGGCGGGGGACACCCTGGACTGGTTGCCAGCCAATCGCAGTCATATTGATTCACAAAACAAATTTTAAGATGTATTTTGAGGAACACAAGTGGAAGTATGACTTTGATGTGGAGGTCACTGATTGCAAACTCCTTCACTGTGTTGTGAGGAACACACTCTAGTGGTATACATTGTATGTGGTTTGATGAGTTTACCAAATGACATTTTGGCACCTTCTGGGGCTGTGGTGGCACTATAAACGAGGCGTTCTCAACTGGTAGTTCAAGAGCGCTGTTCTGGGTTGTAAACATTTCCATCTTATTAGGGCCACAGGTGAACAGGAGCAAATCGCATCTGACTTTGGGTGAGAGGCGAAGTACAGAAGGACATGTGGCCACACTGGCAGGTCAATTGCAATGCGCATATATAATGACAAACAATTAGGTTACATTATTAGCGTGGTGACATGAATATAATGTCGTTTATTGACAGTGAAAAGTTAAAAGTGGAAATAACGTCTATTTGCATCTGTGTTGTAGTTTTGATTGGGATATGGAAGTAACTGGCAGCTAATGTATGTAAACAATTTATCCTGAATGTTTCAGAAACCAGAAATTTCACCTTAGCCCAATTATTGACTGCATGTAAACATAGTCAATGACATACTGTAAGTTCTGGCGCGGGTACCAGATGTGATCGGGCTTCCAGATCGTGTCGGGTTCGCCTACCGATGACGTCAGGCTACAGGATTGGCTGGAAATTATCCAGCTGATGTCAAAACATTGGAAAGAAAATATTAATTAAATATGTAATTTAAAGGGATGCTTTTCTTATTTAGCCATTTTTGGCAGTCAAACATTAATATTTTGCCAATAATAAAATTTGACATTTCAATTATTTTTCATGTACAATTAGTACCTTTAAAAACACATTTTGCAACTTGCTGTCGACTGAAAATTATATCACAGGGGCTCAGGTAACCAATCACAGCTCAGCTTGTGTCACATGACCAAACCTAGAAAACAGGTCATCTGTGATTGGTTACCTGAGCCCTTATGATGTCATTTTCAGTCGACAGCAAGTTGCAAAATGTGTTTTTAAAGGTACTAATTGTACGTGAAAAATAATGAAAGCATCAAATTAATTATAGACAAAATATCAACTTTTTATTGCTATAATTGGTTAAATAAGTGAAGTATCTCTTTAAATAAAATGTATGGACTGAAATTGTAAAAACGTAAATAATAACTAATTAAGTATATAAAAACAGGATACTTTAAGATTGAATAATTAATTAACTAGATTGAATAAATAATTCATGAGGCAAAATAAAAATAAATGTAAAAGAATGGAGGTAAAATAGCACATAAATGTGAAAGTAAAACAAATATTGTTTAAAAACTACAAAAATAATTTATTGAGATGTGACAAATATTGTCAGTTTAGATTGATAATGTGTCCCTACTATCATTTTTGTGATGTATTCTGATTTGTGAACAGCTAAAAAATAAACCAAACCAAAGTGAACACATCTGACTCACGCATTTCTTTTAAGTCGCGCTGCTGTACTGACGTCATCGGTAGGCGCCACCGATACGATCTGGCAGCCCGATCACATCTGGTACCAACACCGGCATGTGTTCTATCACCTTGAACACTTCGGGCCAAATCCACAACGAATGCTGATTAATTTCTTTTCCTTCTTAATGTCCTTATTCCCAAATGATATTGCTCTAATTATATACCAGCCCAAACACGGCCACAAAGTTGGACAGCTGAATGCAGTTTGCACCTGATTTACCACACATGGCAATGCCGGATTTGTGCCAAGAATGACATGACAGAACAAAGGCAGTTAGGATGAGAAAGATGAAATGATCAGAACGCAAGAGCGGACCAGACAGAAAACAGTTTATGGACATAAGCGTTTTCCTCATGAAGCAACATTAAGATGTAGCGATGGAGAGGAATACAACATCATATATTCATCAATTTAATGTCGATAAACTAAAAAAATGTATGCGTGATTTTTAGATATTGATGTGGGTGTACCTAGAGATGTGCACATGGATTTTCATATTAGCATAATGGGAGTGTTAACGCAGCACGTGCAAGGGTTGATCGGTGCCGCCTAAAATCCACACAAACCTTTAGTGGATTTGGCCCTTGGTGCAGCTTTCCAGGGAGCATGTCAAATAAAAATTAAATAAGACTAAAAGAAATTGTGTCTGCAGATGAACGTGGCCTGCAAGGAATGTGTCTTTGGTCTCCAGTTACACTTCTAACCTGCTGCCGGAGGTTGGCGATACAAAAAAAAAAGAAAAAAAAAAAAAGGTCACAATCTTGTGGAAAAAAAATGAGCTCATGCTAAACAAAACCCCCACAATATTGTGCTTTTGTACATTACAGCAATGCATATAAACAACCTACAATCTCTAATAACAATTAAAATTGAGGCATTTACTTGCTAATGCAAGCACACATTGAGTTCCTCCACGTATTGACTCTTAACAAACATATTACGTTCTCCTTCATCTGACTATTAGCGTGGATTTTAAACATATACGGGCCAAAACATGCCTTGTGAAAATTACATTTCACTAAAAAGTAGCCACCAGAGGGTCCTAAAACCAGGATTATTATAGTTTTGGAACTTTTCATTTGAGTTAGTTTTGATTTCGTTGTAAGTTTTTTATTTTTTGTATTTTATTTTTTATTTTTATTTTGTTAGTTTAAATTTGTTTTCAGGGTGGTTCTGTTAGTTTTTATTAGTTTTAGTTATTTCATAAATGTTTCATTTTAGTTTAGCTTTAGTTAGCTTCAGTATTAGTTTTAGTTTGTTTTTTTTATGTGTATTGTGCACAATATTAAAATAAGACCATGGGAGCGACGTCATCTAAAGACACTTTTCTATTGGCTGCTTCTAGATGACGTCACTTCTGCGTGACACACTTTCAAACGTCCTTATTCTGGTTAATATCAGAATAAATCTACTTAAAATTAAAATTTTTGTTCAATAGAAAACAAAAATTTGTGTTCAAAAGAAAACAAAAATTGTTTTTAGAAGAAAAACGCTCTATTTCCGCGACGACAGCCAACATGCCGGACTACTGTCCTCTCGACCAACACTGGACCTGAACTCGTGTCACAGAACGCTGTCAGGGGTAAGTCAGTGCTGATCACACACACTGAAGGTGAGGATGAAATAGAGATTCATGTAAAAAAAATCCGAACGATCCCTTTCAATTCATCCCCAAAGGCTCATGCATTAAATTAATTGCCAAAGACTAAAATGAAGAACATTTTTGCTATAATTATAGTTCCCTTTGTAAATAGAAAATCTAGTTTCAGTTAGTTTTCATAAAAAAAAACAAAAACATTTTTGTTTTTATTTTATTTCATTAACGAAATTGTTTTTTGAATTTTAGTTTTTTGTTGTTGGCTAGAACTGCACAAACAGAAATCAACCTGACGTTTTTAACAGATGTGCCGCTTTTAATATCGTGACATGACGACGATATATTGTGGTAGTTTTAATATCGCAATATCTCGATATTGCTGATGTCATTACATCCCTAATCTTTTGTGGCTCTTTCTGTTCTCAGACAGCATCCACCAGATACCTAATCTGCGATTTCCACAATCTTGCCACAAGTAGCCAAAGCGGGATTTAGACTTTAGTTGTTAAACAGATTAAGATGTAAGAGTGTTTTCCGGAGTCGGCAGACCGTCTGAGAGCTTGGCTCACTTCTGCTGCCCTCTCTAGTTTCAATAGATGCACTGTTCTCAGGCAGGCAGGAACCAGGAGCAGGCAGCACACACTTTCTAATCCGATTCATAGTGTCACAGATCACACGGCGTGCAAAAAGGCGAGTGAGGAGCTTCGACCTCACTTGGGCTCCTCTCACATGTTTGCAACGGATAATGTCAAAGAGATACTTGTATCACGGAAGCTTCCTTCCTTTCCCACACAGGGTATCAGGTCACCATCTAACTCCTTGTCGCAGTTACTTCATACAGGTTGCGTTTGAGAAAACGACATCAAGTCAAAAGCTTTCCAAAGACGGAACTGTACGATCAAGTTGTAGCTGAGTGAAAAGTGGGCCAGTGGAGAAAACGTTACAGCTTTTATGGAAGGATGGAGGCGGAATGCAGGCAGTGGAAAAAGAGGCGACCGGCGTGCACCAGACACCCAGTAGCCTTGTGCAACGATGTGCAGCTACGGCACGCTGCGCCAGTGTGTTTTACCCGAGTGCACGCGAGGTGGAAAGTGTTTGCAAGCGCGGCTTCTTGAGTCATATTTAATTTTTATGGGAAATGACATTTGCGGGGCCTCACGGAAACTGGACAAGCTAATCAATAGGGGCTGTATAGTTCTTCCTTTTTTGACCACAAGACTCCAAAACATTGAAAGAACAGTATGGTGAGCGAGCGCCTATCAAGTCGTCAATCAAAAACAGCTACCACCTTGGATTTATGTTAGTGCAGTAGTGTGGATCACAAAATCACTAAAGTATCCCTCGATCACACACAGGAGTGGGACTCTGTTGGTTATTTAAAGAAAGGGAAGCGGGTTTGATCCTTGGGTTACAGCCAAGGTGGTGTGCCCCAAGAGTTTGAGGGGAAGCAAAAGGGGCGGGGGGCTATTTTTAGAACAATTCCTTAAACACTCCAAGCTTCCCTTGAATATTTTCCACCATCCCTCAGAAGAAAATCATACGCCTGACTGACTGTTTGCATGCCTTCAAATCTGCAGGTAATGATGGCAAAAGCCTCGTTTGGGGAACAACCAATTCATCTTTTCACACACAATTAAGAGATGTGGTCGCTCATTTCCTTTTTTTTTTTTTTTTTTTATCATAAAATGGCCTGTTCGCATGCTTGGCCCCATGCAGTTAAGGGGTCAACACAAATCTAACATGTCGTCTTGACCCTAAGACAGACTGCCGCCTGCCTCCCTTCTGCTTTGGACCAGATGGCCGACGCTGTTTTACCTTGTCGCAGGTCATTGCGTAGCGTGTAATGCACAACACATGTGTCCGCTTACAAACCAAACCGGACTGGGCTTATAAAATGCACTTTGAAATATGGGCGCACATGTGTGTGCTCAGCATGGATTCCCTTACAATGGAAACTTGGTCTTCATGCCTAACCTCAACAAATTGATGGCCCCATAACTTGGATAATGCTGCGAGTCTTACGTTTCCAAAGCCACTTATGGAAGAAATAGTGACACACATAATAGCATTATACTCGTCTCTGTTCCGATCATCAATCTCTTTTAATGTTCAAAGCGTGAGACTTTGGTTTCCTAATGCGGGATCACACAAGTATGTGATATAAGAACACTTTCCTTATCATCATTTTTTTCTTTCATTTGATCTTAGTTTATGATTTATCATGACGTTAATATAGCTTCTGCCTACAGCAATGTCTTACCTGGATTTTATTCTAAATGCCAGGTATGTTTTTCGAAAAGAAACAAAATTCAAAGTCCATTATTGCATACACATTTCTATATGAAGCGAAATGTATTCATTCATTCATTTATTTAGCTTATTATTAATAATGGAAACATTTTAATGGGCGTGTGGAAATTTTCTTACAGTAGCCTTCACATATCGGAGATGACAACTTGTGATGAACAAAGCATTGGCTGGCTAAATGAGTCATTCTTAAAGTGTTTTGCATCTCTTCAGTGGGCAGCTGCTCAGTGACCTTGTGAAAGACACGCAACACTTGCTTTGTCAGTTCGTCTTCTTGTCGGACTGCATTCTATTTGTCTTTATACAGTGCATTAAATATGTCCTAAGGCTTAAAGTTGAAAATTCCTGAAGTCACAACATTTCAAGTTTGACTAAACTTTTCTGGAAATATGTGCTTTGGGAACTTCCACATATCTCATGAGATGTCAGAGATGCCGTGGTCCCCTTACAATGAAATATAAATGACTATGATGCCACTGTCCTCATCACCCTGACAATTTTGACTTTTCAACATAATGAGATTCTCTGTGTTCTTCTGTATGTACTGTTGAAATTGTAAAGCCCCCCCCCCCCAAAAAAAACAAAAAAAACCACCAATATAAAAATCTTTTACAATGTTATGTTTTTTAATGTTCATTTGTACTGCATCAAACCACCCTCATTCACTTTGTTTGGAGGACGAGAGACGATGTATGATAGTAGTGAAGCTGACAGTCGACAAGCTTAGCTGATTAAAAGATATTAAAAGATATTTTCAGCGAATCACCAATAACCGACAATTGGCCAAAGTTGCTGTTAAATGGATGTTTTGAAATGTCAAATACCAATCCCATGCTTTTGATTGCTTTGCGAGCATCGTAGAACATTTCTGCTTTTACCTTGCTTCATGCTGTTCCAAGCTAAGATCAGGAGATGGTGGACATTTTAAAAACAACATACACATGACTTTGAAAAGATAGCTTCACATTTCTGTTGATAAAAGTCAGTAATTTAGTTTCAGTTGTTTGTTTACTGTTTCACTGTTTTTCGTGCTCCTTCAAAAAATGGCCGTTAATATGACATAAACATCAGTTAGTATTGATTCTGGTTTCACCAACTCGGAACGATATACCATAATATGTCTGGTTGGCCATAGTTTGGCTTAATATATACATTCACATAAATGGTGGCATTGCTATGTAGTGGCGACAACACTAAAATCCAGAGTCCCAATATCAATGATAGAGATGTCATGTATCGTTTGTGCGCCTATGTGCTTTAGAACATGAGAGTGCTTTGTCATGAGGTGCCATATTGAATGTACTGACCCTGTGACCAGTATGAGTGAGTATCAAAGTGATAATTAATTGAACACACCTGCTCCCCATTCACACCTGAGACCTTGTAACACAAACGAGTCACATAACACCAGGGAAGGAAAATGGCTAATTGCAACCAAATCTGGACATTGTGATACTTCTGGGTCCTTTTGTTGCCAGATGACAGATATTTATAATTGTGATTGGCTATTTTACCAGTGGACAGTACATTTACATACTTATACAAGCTGTACACTGTACACATGAGGGAAAGATCATCACCTGCCACCGTGGGTAAGCACATCCATCTGCAAGTTCTGAATTTGGGGGTTTGAATCAGGGCTCCCTGTGTACATTCCCAAATCATGCACATTAGGTTCATTGAAGACTAAATTATCCACAGGGTTGAATGTGAGTGTAGATGGTTGCTTGTGTGCCTGTGCTCTGCAAGTGGTTGGTGATTGTTCCAGTGTGTACCTCACGTCACCCAAAGTTAGCAGCGATAGGCTCGAGCAGAAATTGAGGACTTCCATTGTCTACCACAGACAGTCTGGAAGAACGAAGTTCAGGTGCTGTGTTGTTTTTTTTTTTTCAGGATCAGTGCAGAAGAAAGTGGAATTGACGATAAGAACGTTTGCTTACACCAACATATCGTACATGTTTTGGTGAGCTCACGATACATTCACACATTAAAAAAAAAAAAAAAAAAAAAAAACTAAAGAAACTGATCTCGGACTTGAAAAAAAAAAGACGTCTTGATCTGACTTAACACAACAATAAACACAGCATTCCCAAGCAAATGTTAGGAAATCCGCTTCTGTAATGCTGACATTTTTGTATTGGTGGATCTAAAAGTACTTACAGGGCTCGACACTGCGACCAATTCACTTGCAAATGCGGCCAACTGTACAGCCTGTGCTGGTGGAAAAATTAATCCAGTTGCACGGCACGAGTACATTTTAATTAGAGCTGTCAAACAATTACATCTTATAATTGTGATGAATCACAATGAATCGCTTAATTAAAAAGCCATTTTATGTTAGGTGCCTGTTAATTTAATTATTTCTACATTTAATGTTATGAGGTCGTCTTCAACATTTTTTAATCCATTGCACTCTCTCTTTTTCTAATCAGTTAATTACTTGCATAATTTTTAACATGAAAAACATTTATACCCCAATATTTTGACATTAACAAATTTTCTGAATGTTGTCCGCAAACATTTATTAAATGCTTTACTTTAAACCATATACAGGTAGTTATGTTTATTGCTCAAACACAACCTGCGCTACCTTTAACGTAACCATCCGATGTCAAGCTAAAGGATAATCTACGGTCAAAATTAAAAGTGTGATTATTCTGCATTAACACATGATTAATGCAATATTTTTTTGTGATTACTCAATGGGGACAATCAACGCTTTAACTTTGAAAACACTAGTTTAAATGAGTTGTGCAGCGGCTCATTGAGTCGGGGTCCGTATGCATCAAGCGCCACTATTCGGGTCGTACTTTGTCCGCTGAACCAACTTCAAAATAAAAGTCTTCCAAGTAATACGTTGACATCGATGTAATTGCCTTGATATTTGTATTTTGAAATTGAGCCATGCAGCATGTGGACGGCGTTGGGGCTCAAGGCGACCAGCTTGACTCGTTCTCACGCGACGGTCGACTTCCAACATCAACACAACGCCACCTCGAAATGATATTTATTGCCAATTAAGGACGCTAAGAAATTAATTTGTCTGTCCTTGGCTAATACAGCACAAGTCTCCGGCGTTAGCAACTAGCCGCTAACGGCTAACAGCGTTTGGCGAGCCTCACTTCAGCTGCATTGAAATACTGTTGGACATTTAAACTCACTCAGAAAAATTAACCGTTAAAATATGAACAATGTAGGCTTTCTATCAATCTATAAAAGCTGAAAGGTGGGTGTGAAATCACTGTTTGTTTGTTTGTTTGTTTGTTACTTAATTATAATCAATTGTCCAACTAGTCTTTTCTGTTTACAGTACCTAATTATCTACTCGCCTTAATTCTTATGACATTTACCATCAAAAATACTTTTACAATAGTCCCCTTTAACGAGGCATTAAACAAAACATTGAACAAAAACAATACTGAGTCAGTCATAGTATAGCAGTTTTATTTCATTTTTATCAGTTACCCGAGTTTATGCTCACATACTCATTGGATGATAAACACTGCGTCAGATAACCCAATACAAAGTAGTGTTGAAGGGCCAGATTTGACTGATAGGCAGGCTAAGAGGTGGACCCTCATCAATGAACTAACTAATATTCACAAAAGCAAAGCCTTTTTTCCATTGATTTTAAAGTAATATAAAATAGTTGACCGTTTTACTGCAGACAAAACTTGTTACAGGAAAATATTTTTCAGTTGTATACAGAGTCGCTCAATCTTTTTTTTTTTTTTTTTTTTTTTGTCGATGTAAATCTTCATGTCATCTGAAACTACGCTATGCAAATTGAAACTACACATTAGCCAATTCTTTCACGTTATATCTCTCCCAAAAAGGGTTAGACTACAACTTGTGTGGTGCGACCAACTGAAAAAAGGCTACCAGTGCAAAAGTTAGTGTAGAGCCTTGAATTACAGTACTATCAAACTTTACACTCGTTCTCTACTGCACAGCACCTCTCTCGTATCTCTGCTTTGCCCGTCCACTTGGACTTCACTTTACAGTATTGTGTCCCCTTCATTCGGTTTGCTGCCATTATTTGAGTCTGCTGCTCACTATTTTACATACTCTGCTATCTTTAGCTGATCCTCAAGTCACTTTATGGTTGTCAGGCACACTTTCTTCTTCCCTGCTGCATTGAAAATATCTTTCACAGTGACAACCTCGCCATTGGCGACAGGACTCACAGCAACACGGCGTCTCACATGTTCAGCGGAAGATATCAAATACAAAACTGACTCTGTTGGTTTTTCTCAATTAACAGCATTTCATTTGCACCCACTTGCTATGAATAAGATGTTTGTCTGTTTTTTACTGTTTCATTACCTGGAAAAAAACCAATTCTGTTTTATTATTATTATTATTATTATTATTATTACTTTTTATTATTATTATTGTTATTATTATTATTATTACACTTTCAATGTGTAGTATGAGCAATCAGTCTCAGGACAGCGTGTCCGTAACACTGAGCAGAGTGCCGGAAGATGAGTGATAGGAAATGGATGGATGTTCAATGAGTGGGTTTTTAATGGGCAGGTAATGCGGCAAAGGAGCAGAGGATGTAATATAATGGACTAATTGGTAGAAAGGTTGTTTTGAATGTTCCATCCATCCATCTTCTAGTTCAGCGTCATGGGTGAGCTGGAGACTATCCCAGAGCTCTGAGTTCGACAGACTCGGGTCAATTAGTGGAGCCCAGATTTCAAAGCAAATATGGTGAAGCAGCATTTAACTGTTACGCTGCTTTGCCAATGGAATACGCTGCCAGCAGGAGTCAAATAAACGTCAAGTGTGAATGCTTTTAAATCCAGGTAAAATAAATAAAAAAATAAATTAAAAAATGCAAAACACGTAAACATATAGGGACACTACATGTTCTGATGTGTCACACACTGACAGTGACAGTGTGTATAAACAATTTTTCCTCATGGACTGTATTATGCATGTGTCTGTACAGTACTATGGTGCAAATCATGAATGGTGGGGCACTGACAGTCAGATGTATAAATTTATGAGGCAAACAGAGTGTCATATAGACCATCAAATAGCTGCATGACATTAAAAACTGTTTTTAAAAAAATACATCAGCTTTAATTTCTTTTTGGGCAAACCTACATCCAATCCTTACAGGTAAAGAAAAAGAGACCTCTGAAGTTCCACTCGGGACTTTGAACTATGCATTATATCAGCAAATCTTGCAAGAGCTCAGCCTTAAAGGATTAACACTGCAAATGTGTTTTGTTTTATTTATTTATGTATTTATTTATTTATTTGTGGATTTAAAACTTATGTCAGTCTGTTTGAAGAAAAGCTGAAGGATATTATTGAAGAAGAATATTCCTTACATTAAGGAAACTCATATTTAAGGCAATATGATTCCCGCATGACTTCCACTGAAATTATTTTAACACTTGTGTGAAGATTTTGGTTTTTAAAAGTAGAAAAGTGGCAGTTAGGCCACTTGTCCAATCCTTACACCGTCTTCATTGAAGTTCCGAATGAAGATTTCGTTGTTTTATACTAAATGTAATTTAAATTTAGCATTGATTCAACTGAATTTGATCCTTTGAATGTTATTTTGCACTTTGACACCATTATGCGTAATTGTCTACTTTCAAATTGAGAATTTGTTTGGAATCAAAACCTAATTTTGAAGTCAGAGTTTGATTGATAGAACACGCCACATAACACTCACAAATAATAAACTATTTGAAGAAAATTCTCACGAACATATTGATGCCATTACTCTCTTATATCTGGAGCTACGCACTTTGTGTGCCTGCGAGTAGTTACTTGGTTACTAGTAGTGTTGTTCTGATACTGATACTGGTATCGGCAGAGGCGTTGATACTGCATTAAAACAGTGGTATCGGTGACTACTCACAAGTAACATGCCGATACCATTAATTCCAACACTAATATAGGATTTTGGATGCAGCATCTTGTGTCTTGCTCGTGCACGACATTCACTGATATGTGACATGCTCACTGCATGCCGATGTAAGATTTCCTGTTGGCCCTTGAATGCTCTGAACCAATGGCAGGACAGCTTTTTCATGTTGAGGAAAAAAAAAAACGTAGGTATCGATATGGTATCGATATCGGCCGATACTGCAAAGCTGGGTAACGGAATCGGTATCGGAGGCCAAAAAACGGTATCGGAACAACACTAGTTACTACATGGTTACATTCAAACAACTGTTAATGGGATGTTGTCTTGTCTTTATTCACGCTCTGCAAAGCTAAACTAAGAAACAAAGGATTAGAGGGTCGCACTCTTTAAAGTTGGAAAGGGGAGGTAAAGCATGTGACCCCTCGTTCAGTCTGTCACTGTATTACAAAACACCCCAACCATTTATGTGTGTGCATCATGTATGCTTTGCCTTCAGTGGTGAGTGTGCATATATGAAGCCAGGAAGGTTAACTCAAAGGATACATGTTTGTGTCTCTTTTTTTTAATTTTATTTTTTATTTTTTATTTTTTCTTGCTAAGGGATAAACCAATTTGCTGAGTTAACTTCACTGTGCATCAGTACATTGACAGAGGACTTGCGACTCACATGTCCGAAGCTGTTGCTGGACTACTATGCTCTCCAAAAAATTTGGAAACAAAGAAAAACATTCAAACAAAAATATCAACGACATGTTGACTATAGCAAAGCTTTAGTCGTTCAACCACTAATTCTCACCGATGTAAATTGCATTGAATCAACTACTTGAGATGGATAGATATCAATTCAGCCTTGATTGACGTCCATGAGCAGCAGTTTAACTGTGACAGTTGCATACATTTTTTTTTTTTTAACCACAATTATAAGTCACACGTGCACATTAAACAATTCATGTCCACTAGTGGCCCACATAACCCCCTCTTTACCACCAGGATAAAATTTAACACCTCTAAAATAAAAGGGCTCCCATCCAGCCTATTCTTTTAATAGAAACAAAAGGCAATTACCCCCATGTCTGTTAGAGTTGATTTAAGATGCAAATGGTTACTTGCTTGCTTCTCTTTGTGCTATAATTGCGAAATTAATAAACCAATATGCCACAGACAGGATTGTCTTTCAGTCTATTTATGGGCCACTTCCCCATCCAGTGGGTTATATTTTGGGCACGCTTTTTCCAGGAGCCACTTTTATTATTTATCTACACTTGCACACAAACAAGTTTATAATGAAGAGTGGGGGGAGTGGCGTAAACGTAAAATCCTCAGGGGGATTCCCTCACACCCTGGGACGCCACTGGGGACACTTTGTGTGGCCCCTGAAGTGGGGTCACATTTCCAAAGAGTACCATGATGCACAAAATACTGTGTCACTGTAAAGGTTAGAGGCCAACTACGCATAAACGTAAAATGACTTACATTTAGGAGCTCTTACCTGACGAGCCAAGAAAGTATCGCTCCAGAGCTGAACCGAAACCTGAGGGATTCTCTTTGAGGTCGCTGACAACAAAGGGCTGCATGGTGGCGTTTTGATCATTTATAGGCCACGTCTGACCATTGACACTGGCACCGCCGTACCAGGATACGTTCGTCATGGAGAAGCAGTCCTGAGAGAGGCCATAAAAGTTGTCATGTATGAAAACCAAAAGTATAAATTGGTTGCACTGTGTATATACAACCAAAGCCGTTTATTGTCAAATGAATACTTCAATGAAAATTAAACCGTATTATCTTTGGAAAGGTTTCTCCCCTGAGACAAAAACAACAAAAGCTCCGTTATATTGTTTAAGTCTGAGTCCTATTCAACACTTTTAGGAGGGACGCCAAGTGGTCACCTGAGTGGCACCCAGCAGGATTTTGCAAATTGTGTGTTTGGAAAGATTTTCTGAGCCCATGCAGTCACGCCACATGACTGGGAGTTATGGTGGGGACAGATTAACCTTGCCAAGTTTCCCAATAGTGAGGTGTGTTTGAGAATTAAGCAGAGGGAAATTACAGTATTGTCAAAAACTTAAATGCTTTCATACAGCATGCTTGAAATCTTTAATATAGAAGACTTGAAGCATATAACAATGGATTGTGGTTAATGAGACACCATTGCAAAATATGCTTTAAATTAACATAAATTATGATTGCTACATACATACATACATGATTTTACATACATACATACATACATACATACATACATACATACATGATTTGACATACTCTGCTAGAGAGGTATTCATTTAACAATAATAAACCCATAAGATACAATTTGCAGCGGTGGTTGTAGTTCAATTTCATATACGAATGTAAACAACACCAACAATAATAAGCACATTATTTATTAATTAATTAATTAATTAATTTATTTATTTATTATTTTTACAGCCCATTACAACTGAAAATTATCTTTTATGAACATTTTTTTTATTGATTGATTCTTATCAGATACAATAACGTTTTTCATCTTAAGAGCTAAATACGTTTTTTTTTTGTTTTGTTTTTCTGGAGACAAAACAAATATATGAAACGGCAAACATGAGTTAAAAAAAACAAAAAACAAAAAAACACCCAGCCCAGCCTGAACAGCGTTGTCATGCACCTGCATGAGGCTATGATTAGCCTAATCTCTGCATTTCTCTCCACTGGCACCTTGACTCAAAAGGTGCACCTAATATTTTGGCCAGTGAGTGGATTTATGTTGCATCATGCTGCAAATGACTGATTCAATAACTTCAGAAATAATTAGTTTCAGAAAAAACAAACAAACAAACAGAAAACAATATATTTTTTTTCAATGCTTTCACGTGAAATGAGGTGCGCAAATATCGCCTTGCTCTAATTCAAGACAAATGAGTGAGAGCAAGCCTACCTTGAGCTGCACATGGCACTGCACCGGCGTCCAGGTCATACTGTAGCATTCGGTCTCGGTGTCCTCATTCACATCCAGGGAGATTTTGATCTCAGCCACCGCGTCCCACGTGTAGCAGAACTCGGTCTTGTTGAGCCAGCACAAGTTCCTCACAAAGGGGACCTCCAGGTCAGGGTTCGCCACGTTCCCGACGTCTATCTCCACGTAGGTCTTGTCCTCCGTCAGGGTCTGGATGACCAGCGAGTGGGTTCTTCTCTCCCAGATCAGTCCGCTTAAAGTCCCCTTAAGGATCCAGTTCTTGTTGGGCTGGTCCACAACTTGCCAGTATATGATCCCAATGGTCATTACAAAGAAGACGGCCACCCCGAGACACGCTATCGCTCCTTTCCACGTCTCGTTCATCTCCTTCAAGCCCGTGTCCCATGTTACCTCTGGAATGGGGCTAGGGTTCCTATTTCGAGCGTGAGGCATGTTGTTTTTGAGATCAGCAAAAAAACAAACACCAAGAAATACTGCAGAAAGCTCTGTGCGCCAAACGACTCTGTTGCTGCTTCATCATGCCATCACGGTGTAAGTGTATTTATCTTTTTGAACTTTTCTTTTCTTATCTTATCTGCACACGTCCTGCACCGTGTGGCACTTTGTCAATTGCACCAGCAATAGAGACATGCCATGTGAAGAAATCGGTGTGGGTATAGCAAAACAGCAGGAATGGATAGTTGACTTACCACATAGCGACGCTGCTTTAAAAAGCTTGACTTTTCGATGTGCATTGGCCGCAGTAAAGTGTTGAGCTGCCCCAAGCGGAGTTTGGCAGCAGTACCCACGAATAGCCCCAAAGACGCGCTGTCGCTTGCCCCGCACTGTGTGACGTAACGCCGCGCTCTTTCTTCACATGAAAGGTGGAGAGAGGCAAACGGGGGGGAATCGGGAGGCTTTGCCAGAGTAGCGGAGCTTCCAGTGTGGGCGAAGCGGCCAAGGTCGACTCGGAAAGGGAGCGACCCCCCATGCGTGGTCGCGCACTATCCGTGCGCTCTGCGTGCGTAAAGAGTGTACAGTTCAACTTGCAAGCAACTGGAGACAGGGGCGCGTTCGTTTGCGTGCAGGTCACACGCAGGAGTCATGCGGGAATTGACACGTCTGGACACTTTCCAAACATTAGCCGTGCACATTTGATCTTGTGGCATTCTGCATTTTCTTGGAGAGCAGAGGAAGTTAGCTTGACAAAAACATGTCAGCGCTGAAATATTTTAGACTTGTGGCTCACCAGGCTCAGTCAATCAATTAGTAGGCTATAGCCTATATTGTGTCATTTGGTACAACAAATTACACGCCAAGTGGACGGAGTTTGAAGGTTTTGATTGATCAAAATTAACAATAGGCCTAATTATTGAGTGTTTGTGCAGTTGAATGAATTTGATTAAAAATATTATTTTAAATTTGAATAACATGACTAAAATCTATCTATCTATCTATCTATCTATCTATCTATCTATCTATCTATCTATCTATCTATCTATCTATCTATCTATCTATCTATCTATCTATCTATCTATCTATGCATTAAATATCTTTGTTCAAAGAGGATACACATAATATTTAAACAAAAGAGACCTCAGTCAGTCAAGGTAGTCAAAATGACAACGAAATGTACAGTACCTAATGACATAAGTGAACATTAAAATTGCACACAGCAAATGGAATGTCTGGGATGTGTTATGTAACATAAAAAAATGAGAGTCACCAAATATTAAAATTTTGACATGAAGCATTTAGGCTGAAAAATCATATTTACCAAAAATTTCTGAATGTATTCACAGAGCATTATCTTGTAATTAGTTTCATTTAATTGTAACACAGTAAATCAATTAAACATCAATCCAATCCATTTTCTGAACCGCAATTCCTCACGAGGGTAGCATGCCCACCTCAAAGTCCCGGGCTGTGGTTGTGAATGATTGTTCGTCTGTGTGTGCCCTGCGATTGGCTGGCAACCAGTTCAGGGTGTGCCCCGCCTACTGCCCGAAGACAGCTGGGACACGCTCCAGCAGCTATTGAAGTGAACTCATATTTTGTTTATGATCCATCAATGTACATTTTAGACATGAGAGTTGTCGTGTGATTATGGTTTTGTATTTGCAAGACACTTGAGGGCAACAATGTTGTTTATGTGTGCCCCCAAAGTGGGGGCTGACAGTGTGATTGGTCCAAGGTGGCAATCGTTGGCATTCGGACTGTCAACGTCCATTGTGTGTCTGGAGTCACAGTGTCAACATGGTGCCACTGAACCACACTTTGACACGTGCAACTCGACAATGTATGGGTGACTTAGATGTTTTGTGATTGGGCAGAATGCTTAGGCAGCATTCCAACAAAATGACAATCATTTGTTGCGATTTCCTCTCTATTTGTCACCAAACATGTCAGACTTCTCTTTGAATAATTAATTAATGTCACCGATAATAATAATAAAAAGTACGCATAAAAAAAGAGGAATCAGTCCTGAACTGTGCGTATCTTCTACCACTTAATTTTGTGTTGACAGTAGATGGACAAGGGCAAAATGATGGTGTGTGAAAGGAGGTTTCACCTACTCCGTTCCGATGTTTAGCTGTGCCCAAACATACAAACGTCACAACCTACATTATAATATGTGACACATTTTGTTTACAACATTCTTTAAGAGTATGTATTGTGCTAGTGCCCCAACACAATGAAGAGACATGGTGGCCACAAGACGCCCACATGTTAACAGCAAACAATCAGAGGAAAACTGTTTTCCATGTAAAGTGAAAGAGATAAGTGACCCGCTTGGAGCAGAGTGCAAACAGAATATTTTTTTTAATTAATTAATTAAATAGAAAACTGCCTGTTCAACATCACAGGAATTTCTGACCAACAAAAATAGCTTAAAAAAGGACATCCTGGCTATTTCCAACTCAGTTTATCTTAATCCTGTTATAAAAGGACATAAAAAAAACAAACATTTTTCTTTCTCGATGGGTGCTCCTGTAAGCCTCTGGCCAATAGTTTTCATACTGGTTCTGGGTTCGAATTTCTCTCTGTCTGGGTAATGCGATGTCATGTGGGCAGTGTGTACCCAAAAAAGGGAGTGTGCAGTCTCATTTTTCTGCCATGCGTGGCAGTAGCGATTCAAAATTCAATTTCCTGCATTGAGCAGCTTTAAGAAGTACAATGCAACTTATAAATGCTAAATATTGCACATTTGAACCATTTTGGGGGAGAGGGAAAATCCAATCGTTTGTCCTAAATTGCGCTAATTGCGTTGAAAAATGGTGTTCGAGAACGTTTTTTCATGTATTCCTATTGCAAAGAACTTTGTCACAATAGACACATTGAGCACCACTAGAGGGAGCCCAATAGTGGCACATGTGGCCCGGGCTCCATGTTTTCCTCGCAAAATATGTTGAAATTAGGGATGCATGATAATGCTATTTTCAACCGATACCGATAAACCAATAATTTAGAGGTGCCAATGTCATTGTTGCAAAATTAACTTGAATACAAATATGCTTTCAAGTCCTACTATAAGTGTCATGACTGGGTCATGCAAAGGTTATGTTTGGGTCATGACCGTGTGGTCAAGTGTCTGTTTTGAACTGATGTAACAGCATCTGGTTTCAACTGGTAAAACACTATGTGATGTCAGAAGCTATGTGATGTCAGGAGTCTTTAATCTCTTTATCTGGTCAACAGCCAATCAGATAATTCCATGTCAGTCCTGTTACGCACATGTCTAGCCACAACCAATCACATCGATTCACTGTCTATATAAGCTGTCTGAGAAATGTGTGTTTTGTCGGATTTACCTCTGTTCCTCTGTGCAACTCTTGTTGTTTCTTGTCTAGTCAAGTTTATTCCACTCCTCTCGATGTGAATAAATAGTTAAAATCTAATTTGTGTCTACGTTTTTTGGGATCCAACCTCAGCACATAACAATAAGTATAACACATACATTGAAACATTGTATAAACTTTGCACAATGTTTCAATGTATGTAAATGTCAATGTATGTATTGATATGAGCCACAACCACAACAGATGAACCAACGTGGCATGTCTGTAATTATTGCTGGATTTCTTTATCATCTGGTTTATCTGTAGGAAATCAAATTGCCGATAAATATCGGCAGATTTCTCTATTATCTGGTTTAACAGTTTAACATCAAATTGGCCAATAATTGCCGATTATTATCAGCCATCGATATTATCGTGCATCCCTAGTTGAAATGAAAATTTTGGATATGAAGAGTTGCGGAAAGCAAAAATGTTTTGGCTGGGTGAAATTTAATTACTGATATCTGCAAAACATTCAGTCAAACAGTCAAATGTTAAAAGGTATTGCTCAATACTGTCAGACTGTTGCTAAATTGAAAAACATTAGATGTATGCAGTATCTGATTTAGGACCACATGCGGAAGTGTTCCATGAATGAAAACATCAGATATCCTGCGTCTCATGTCTCAAATTGTACCACGTTTGCCTGCAGTGTGAATGTAGCCAAAGATGCTCTATTGTAGAGGCAAAGTGGCTTCAGGGGAATCGCTCAAACAGGAGGGCTCACTATTCACTGCAACCTTTCCATCTACATGTCTGGATCTTTCATTTATAACTTCCCTTTTTTTTCTCCACAGGAGATTCAATACCAACAATTTGTCTCCGGCTGCCTTTGAGATGGGAAATTTCCAAGCACCCACTCTCGGACTGTTTCCGTTGAGCCCCTCTGTCCAGTCACATAATAAACAGCCGCTTTCCAATGCCCCAGACCTGAACCTTCATTCCGGTGCTCTCACGTGCACACAGACTAGCGCTGTCAGTAAAGTTTTCATTTTTACACTTCCTTGGAGAACATTGCTATGGTAAATTGGAATGCGTACAAGCGGATTGAAGAACGCTTTCCCAATTACCCCACAGGATGTGTTTGCACTGTGTGCGTTTTAGGGCGTCACATACCCTGCCCTTTATCAGGCCATTAAACACGATATGACACCTGCAATACTGATCTCTCAGCAAATACATTTAAAATGGAAGCTCGTTCTAAAGTAAGAAGAGCAGCAGTCCGCTTACAGATTTTTGTAACGATCATATACAACACTATGTAGCTTTGTGGTCTGTTCAGCAAAAGTGAGCTTTAAGTCCCTGTGATATTTCTAAATTATTAACTCAATATAATTTAGCCATCTTAGTTCCACAGGAACGAAAGACGGTCTGTTTGCCCAGTTAGAGAAGAATGGACATTGGAAGTAACATCTAGATAGTGTAGTACAGATGACCATCGAAGGAGAAGTTGAAGAAAAGGGGAGTCTGGGGAGAGGCTGATAAAATCAAGATGTGGACAGAGGTTGGAATGAAAATGGCACGAGAGAATTCACGTGAGGGCCCACTGTTCTGAGAAGACAATGGCAAAACAACACCAGAAGCAGCACATGACCAATGAAAACCTTCCTTAATGGAGGTAAATAAGCCTGCTGACAACAAGCACTTTTTTTCTTCTTTTTTTTTTAACAAGTTATGTGGTGTAGTTGCACATAACATATCAACAAATCTATGGTCTGCCAGCTTGCCATTTCCAATAAATACAAATAATGAAGCTTCATACACATGTACTGGAATATTCAAATATCAGTTCACACCTTAGGAGAGTGAATAATTGGTCTGAAAATGTTCTATAATGATGTGACTGGCTGGAAGCCAAGCCAGGTTGTAACCCTCGCCTCACACAAGCCTAGTGATATCGCCTTGATGAAGTTTTGAACTATATTATCAAAAAACAATTAGCCTGTCACACCAAATAGAAGCGTGTGGTTTATTTTAAGGGGCCATTCCATTCGATGACATTTCAAGCATCTTCTATGAGAGAAGTTGAACAGAGTCTCCCTCTAGTGCTCCATCTTTAGGGTTACATGTACTGAGTGATAATGTAATGAAGCGTTATGTGCCAGTTGGAACGTTCCAACATGTTAACTGTTTTTAATAAAACATGACCTCAAATGTTCACCATTCGGGGCATCAGTAGCAAGTCCAAACTGAGTATCCAAAAATACACCGTGTTTTATGATATGATCATGTGAATAACAATTAATTGAAAAACGAATAAAATTGTAAAAAAAAAAAAAAAAAAAAAAAAAAAAATGCTTTTGAACACGAACATCAAATATAATGGACAAAAAAATGTCAAAATTATTTTAAATTTGGAAATGTAATCCTTGTAATTTGTAACATTTTGTGTTATCACTACATGCTCTAAGTTTGGCTTTGACCAGTAGGCATAAGCAGCTAACACAGCATATACTCGTGAGCAAAAATTTGCATTAGCATATTTGCAACCGTTGTTCTGAAATTAGAGTAATACTAGAATTACATTACTGTAGTATTTTAATGAATGTAAATGTCCTTATTCGTTGGTAAAGTAAATTATTTATTCAGCAGATTTCGTAAAAAAAAAGTGTACTGTTGATGGTTGAGCTGGATGAATGAAATTACACGACAGATAATTTCCTGATTTTCTTGAAAACACAACAAAAATAGTAAGATAAATGATCAGTTTTTAAAAAACGTTGGTGCCCAAATAAACTAGGGCCTCATAAATATCAGGATTTATCACACACTGTAACCACGACATTGTACACAAGGCAAATATCCAAACCCAGACAGCGGTACAGTCAGCTGGCCTTGGCGGAGGTAAACGCGTCACAACTTTGCAGCTTGGTGTTACCCAATGCGCCTGTGCAGATTGTTGCGCGTGCGCAGTGTATGTTCCCGGAAGTACGCGCACATGCCCTCCTGACACAACCTTGGAAAGACTACAAAACAACTACTTGACAAGCCTATGTAACACAACAAAACCATAACAACGATGTC
This sequence comes from Festucalex cinctus, assembly GCF_051991245.1. Taxonomy (NCBI): domain Eukaryota; kingdom Metazoa; phylum Chordata; class Actinopteri; order Syngnathiformes; family Syngnathidae; genus Festucalex; species Festucalex cinctus. The sequence continues at coordinate 15,172,249 of NC_135413.1, forward strand.
AGTCAGACTAATGTAAGTTATCGCGTTTTATATACTTCTTATATATTTAATTGGGGAAACAAGCGCGCATACAGTCATTTTAGCTCACAAAGGTCTCCATCTCAAGCAGTAGGTGATTTATGAAGCTCGCATCAGCACCTTAAAGATTTAAAGAGTCCATTTCGGCTTTACCCATCCATCTGTGTTAATTTAGTGTTTTTGTGTGTCGCAAAACGGGGGTCGAGTATGATGATCGAATCTTAACTGCGTTTTCCAACATGACTGTCGCTTGTGTTATCTTGCTATGCTAAAAACAAGTAACATTATAAGGTAGAAGCGTCTGTGCTGTTGGTTACAATGACATGCACAAGACTGTGAATAAACTCTCATCTGTTGCTAATTTGATTAAAGGATGAGGTTGCCCCCAAAACTGCTGATGGCAAATAATTTAGTTGTCTCGCTTGCAAATTTGCCGTTAGTCTTAGAATCATTTGATTAATTACTGTAAAATGCGAGCCCTTTAAATTAAATCATGTCAAATGTTGAGTAGCATAGTTACTGTTTTGCAGAACATGTGTTACTCTCTACCTCGCTGTACCTTCAGCTTCAGCTCAGCTGATAGGAAGTGATCGCTACACAAGCGATATCTGCCACTATGAATAGGATTCTCCGTCTTGTTCTTCACCTTTTAATGACAGCTATGCATTGGTTCCTCTTTTGGTAGCCTGGAGAATGCTTGATCCTTCTTTTGCCTCTTTTTGTTGTGGCACTTGGTCCACAACAGCTGTCTCTCATTGTTAAAGTGTGGCGTTTTCCGTTTACTCAAAGTCGCTGACTTGTTTTCTATCTCTTCATTAATATATTGGGATGGACATTATTACTAATAGTCCATTTTTTTTTAAATTAATATGCACTAAATTAGCTAACATCAAAGTTTCCATCCATCCATCCATCCCACCAATCCTCATCGTTGACATTTTTATATTTTTGCAGATATCCTTTCTACCAGCTGGGTAACCCACAGCTGAGACTCTTCAGACCAAACTGGTTCTTTACACTGGTGAGGCCTGGAAGAGAACAGCCTCCTGACACTGTCCAGTTTCGCATCCCAATGGAGTAAGTCTTATACTACTTGCAGAGATCCATTACGTATGGCTACAAGTGTGTGTCTGTACACCCCTGCTCATTTCCTAGTTTTGCTCGGATGAGTTAGCTCAGTGATTCTTAATCATTGGGTTGGGCCGCGAGTGCCATCGAGTGGGCCACAAATTAATTTTAGTTTTGTAGCCCTGGGCCATGACGCAAGTAGACCTGGATGAGTGAGTTAGAGGCGTGCCGCTATGTCGTTTGACTTAAGCGTTTGACTCCTCCCACACGGCTTTTTCAAAATGGTTTAAACATGTTTTTTTCCCAACAAAATTTGCAGATTTAATGAGGCGCCATCTTGTGATGTAAAACTTGAGGCAATACAAAAAGGTATCTATGAATTACTTTATGCATAAATATGCAGAAGAATTAAATAGCTAATGAGCAAGAGGTGTTTATTTTTTTTAAATACTGTATTCATAAATAAGTCGATTGAGACTTTCTTCTTCTCAATTGTGTTCAGTTTTTCTAATTTGTTTTATATGACCATAAATGAGTATTCTGTTTGTGCCAATTGTTTTCCTTTTTTTGTGTTCTTATATTGTATATTTGATGCCTGTTTCTTCTTGTGCTACTTGTAAATAAGTACATTATTAATTTTATATAATTATGCCATAAATTGTGATTGTTTTTCTGTAAACTGCCTTACTGATTAGGCAAAATATCGTAACTCTAAATTGAGGGAGTATATTTTGATGTTTTGTTTTGTTTTTGTCCTCAGTTTGAGATTCTGTCATACGAGAAATATGTATAACCAAATAGCGGAAAATAAGGGGTAGGATTATTATAAGTTCTCTGAACTTCTACCTGCTCCTTTTGAGTACCACCATTGTATAACTTTTGTTGTAATTGTTTTGTTTTATTTTAACCTCTTACTCAAAAAAAAAAAAAAAAAAGAATCCTCCTCCAAATATACAAAACCATCGTACTACATGTAAAACACGCTGTTTCTTGCCACACAGTATCCCGTAATGCAACGCGCCAAACATAAACACATTCCACATAAACAATACCTCACACAGGATCCTCCAATACAGGGCTCCAACACACACGCAACTAGGGGTGTTAAAAAAAAATCGATTCGGCGATATATCGCGATACTACATCGCGCGATTCTCGAATCGATTCAATAATCGGCAGAATCGATTTTTTTTTTTTTTTTTTTTTTTTTTTTTTTTTTTTTAGGATTCACACCTTGAGCATGGAAGAATGTTATATGAATGGCACATTAAGCCTTAATATTTTTATTTTAATGCTGTTCAAATGTGAAACAGATTGCAAACTGTGTACAGTGGCTCACGGTTATAAGCCTCAAGTTTTAGATAAATATATTCATACAAATCTTACAGTGTACATGTACAAATTTACTGATAGTATTTTCTAAATTTGAATGGAAAAAAATCGCAACAATCGACTTATAAATTCGTATCGGGATTAATCGGTATCGAATCGTGACCATTCGTATCGGGATTAATCGGTATCGAATCGAATCGTGACCTGTGAATCGTGATACGAATCGAATCGTCAGGTACTAGGCAATTCACACCCCTACACGCAACCCTAATGACGATACACGATAAAAATGGTTGGGTTGATTTTTCTCAAGTTTTGTGTCACTCCTACATAACATAACATAACATAACATAACATAACATAACATAACATAACATAACATAAGGTGCCGATGATACATTGAAAACAGGTCCAGGGTCATGTTTTTCATATAGAACCTTAAAAGCATTACAATCTAAGAAAGAAACCTCAAATGCTGCAATCAATTGTCAAGTCAAGACTACTTTGTAAATATGTGTAAATAGTTGGATAGCGCAGTGAAACGCTTTCACACTTTAAGCCAAAATGTTGACATCAACTGTAGTTTGCATCATGGCCACAAGATGGTAGAACAACCTTAATAACAGAAGTCAGAAGCATCAGCCAGCCATCCAGAATTCTTTCAGTGTCTTTTGGTCCTCTTTATTGAGCTGTGTTGCAATGATGACTTATGAATGGCTGAGACAGGCAGTACAGTGGAAGATAAATTCAAAACTATTTATTTGGCTGTCCAACCGTCTGCCAGATGTCACACTTTTGTCACGTTTAGGCGCCAGTATTAACATCAACAGAGTGAAGGAACGCAAAATGTTATTGCTCATTCTCTAAAGCCCATATTCTTTGAATATGATATTCAGTAGGGATGGGTGAGTACCGATACCAGGTATCGGTATCGGGTCGATACCAGCCTTTTTTCAAGTACTTAAGTACTCGTGACGCAGACGAGTACAAGCGACCGATGGCAGAGGGGGAAGACGTTAAGTGAGTCCTCCTTGCCTGTAACTAGCGCTAGCTTGCAGCAGTTTTTCACCAAAACTTCACTAGTTTGCAAATACTTCAAAATTGTGAATCTTAAACTAAAAGAGCATTTTTGTGTTTTATTTTGAGCGTTAAGACTATTGAAGAGTGACTGTGCTGTTGTTGTTTTTTGTCAAAATTAAAGGAAATATATTTGTTTAAAAATATCTTTTAGTGATTTTTTTTTATTTGTCAAAATGTACTACTGGTATCGGCAGTTAGTATAGGTATCGATGAGTATTGAGGGTCTGAGTATCGGTATCGGTATCGGTATCGGTCTGAAAAAAAGTGGTGTCGAACAGCCCTAATATTCAGAATTTGACTTTACCCCAGTTGATTTCCCAAATGAATGATCAATTTTTAATCCAAAATCTGCATTCCAAATACAGTACCTTGTACCTTACTCATTTTGGGGGTATACTAAAAAATATAATGCAAAAATTCCAAAAGGAGTCCACAATTCATAACAGTTAATAAGTTCACTTGTAATTTTAGTAGCTGTAGACTGCAGTGAACATGTTTGTAAGTCGACCTGTGTGTACTGTGTGTGTGTGGTACTCCACAGGGCTAGTATGTCACACAGAGTCACACATTAATGTTTATCCAATTTGCTTGTCCAGTTTACGTCATCAAGGCATCACATCAAGCTATCTGTCCTCTTCTGTTTTTAAACACATTTTCTGATTTAATCAACATATTGCCATGTTACTGTATGTCATGAAATACAACAGAAGATTGTTGTTGTGATTACCTCTGTGAGCCAAGGTCACTGAGGTTAGCAGAACTGAGAGGTCTGAAGCCTGTGCTGGGGAGAAAAATAGAAGATTAAGACGGGTCTCTGGTGGGTTTTCGACTGTAATCTGTTCATCCAGGTGCTTGGCCTCCTACTAATGTGACTCTTGTCTCTTGTCTGCCGAATTCCAAGAATGCTTATATAATTTTGTGTGTGCGCGCGTGACTGTGCGTGTGCAATGTGCATGCGTGCGCGCACCAGGTGCACACAATTGTGTTTGTGTATCCTCATGAAGTAAATCACTGGAATTTGGAGAGAGGCTTGGCAAAAAAAGGTGTGTCATACACAATACAAAAGTTGGCTCACATTGAATTATTGATGGAAGAATGACCAGTTGTGATCAGTTCTCGCTATGGGAATCAGCTTTATGTGTAAACATGCAGTGCTTGCATAGACGTACATACGTACGTACATACATACATACATACATACATACATACACAGATACATACGTACGTACATACATAGATACATGCTGATCGAGGAGGGTGACCAAACGTCCTCTTTGGCCAGACATGTCCTCGGCATGGCTCAGTGGTAGAGTGGACGTCTCACAAGCCTGAGGTTGTGAGTTCAATCCCAGGCCATTGTGACCATGCCAAAGTATCCCTGAGCAAGATACAGAGCCTCCAGTTGCTTCTGATGCTGCATCATCAGTAGGTGAATGAGTAGTCAAAGTGTAAAGCGCTTTGTAAGGGGGGGAAAAAAAGACGCGACATAAGTGAAGTTCCATTACTGAACTTGGAAAGGTCTGCATCTTTAGGGTTAATAGTCAACTAGCATTAGCGTTAGCCACACTCTTTCACCTGAAAAAGTGGTCAAATGACACATAGTTGGAGGATGTTTGCTGAAGAAATTTCTCTTCAACAATCTCGGTTGAGTTTTCTTTTCATTTGTGTGACCTCATATGTATTTACCACCGTTTCACATCCTATGTTTGTGAGGTTTTTGGAAATTCATGAAAATAGACGCTTTTCATTGTTTTTCAATTGGCATATGTTGAGTTTGACTGACACTTTGCGCAACAAATGGGAAACGGAGTGCAATGGGTTGCTAACGTGACTGGTAGACTGTGGACTGTTCCCAAGTTGATGGTGAGGGATGTGGGGGGACATTAAAGATGGGTTTTGTGTTTACATGTTATTATTGTTTCGGTATATATTAAAAAGTATGTTATTTTTTTAAATAATAAAGTTCCACTTCCCGAAGGTTCAAATAAGGTGTCGAGCTGTGCTGGCAGCCCTGAGTTTCAGCTCACTGGTAGTGCTCCTTGCCCCCAAACCGAAGACGTCGTCGTTGTTGTTGTTGTTGTTGTTGTGGTGGTGGTGGTGAGGGTTCGATCCCCCTCACCCCCATTAAAAAAAGGGGGGGGGGGGGTAGAAAAGTGAAACTTAAAAAGTAAGTCTTAGTGCAAAAATGTAGAACATTGTGTAGAGAGTAAGACAAGCAAGACTTTTCTGCCAACACAGAAGAGGCATACCGTACATTACAATAGCTATAATGTATGGCGTCTGAGTAAACTTTGCGTATCACTGAAGTGTCTCGAGGCCGGATTGAGTGCTCAGTTTGTTTGTTTTTTTAAATATGGACACCATATACCACTAGAGTAACTTCTTAAGTCAGACACCACTGATATACAATTGAAAATGTACCATAAATTGACAGAAAAGATTAATCTGAAGTTGCACAACACATGTCGTGCATGCTATATGGTTTTTCAATACATTAGTTAACTTAATTTTACACTTGTGTTGCTGTTTTTAAAATATTTTTTTTAGTGTTCTATATCGGCACTTAAACTACCTCTATAGTTTATTAAGATTTTATGATGGAACTGAGTTTTTGAAAACGTTTAAAAAACAAAAAAAAACAACAACAAAAAACCCCCCCCAAAACAAAACAAAACAAAAAAAAACTTGAGTTTGACCAGCCTCCCAAGAATAAATTGTTCAATTGTGTCCAAAGTCTTTCTGTACGCATCATCAGATAGACAGATAGTAAATGACACATTAAATATCAATTCCAACGTATTTATGAGTTATTAAGTCATTGAAAGCTGTTGTAAGTTGTAATGCTGAACAGCTGTTAATGAGAAGTGGTAATATTGGTGTTCTCAGATATTTAACACAACGTGGCCTTTGTTTCAAAAGCGCTTTCACACCTTCACAGCAAATTTGAACTTATAAGTATGTTAAGGGGCTGCTTGTGAGGGGAAAAAAAAAAGTCTTAATTATTGACTCTCACTACTCTCTCTCCTTCTACATGATCCGTTTATATGCTATGCAATGTCCAGCTTGTTTTACTGTCTTGCATCAAATAATTCCAATGGATAATAAGTAAAACTTTATTTGGTTTTAAAAGGCTTTTTGTGTTATTGGCTAATAAATATGGCCAAAAATGTGAGGATTTAACCTATTTTAAGCATGCCTACTTAGAATAAGAAGCATGCATGTTAATTTATAAGGTAATTTTGTTGTTTTTTAAGGGGGTATTTATCCACTGGAAGCGCACTTAAAAAAACATAAAATCAACCTTCATCAAGTCTGAAAGCATTAAGCTTAATGTTCTCTGCACCTTTTGTCGGTTGACATGTTCATTATTTAGGGGGTAATGCAAAAATAGCTCAACTGATTCAATTTTTCCATTTTTTTTTTTTTTTTGATAGGTGACACAGATGCATGGCAAAAACATTAGATACATACTGTACACATGTTAATACATATTTACTGAGATGACCTTTCCACATTCCACCAGCAGGGGAATACCCTTCCATGTTTTGATTTGCCCTCCAATGTTCTTGATTATTTGCATTTTCATTAATTCTCTGTTGACTGTAGCTTTAACTTCTATTTTTTGGCCCTATCCTTTTTTCGTTCAGTCTGTTTTTTTCTTTTTCTTTTAATTTAAAATTTGTCTTTGGGTACTTTCTGTGCCAGATACCAGAGTTCTCCTACCAAAGTGATGTATTACTTTGTCTTTAGATTCACTTAAACCTTTGCTCTTGAAGGAACATCATCAAATTTCTAGGTTTCCTCCCACTACCCCTTATTCCCAATGTATTCCCCTCACCTGGCATGGATAAAGCCACAAACACACACACACACAACACAGAAAAACAATGCTGAACAGAATGTTCAGTCTACTGTACTTCTCAGTCACATTTTATGCAACTGTGCTGACTAATAACTATGAAACTAGACCATGCTGTGGTTTCTCACTGTAACCTGACTTGAGAAAACTGAGCCTTCCTAACAGCAGTCACTATTGTCTGGTAGCTGTACAGTACTGTACCTGTTGGATCAAACGATGCCGCTATCACCATGGTGTTCACTCTATGTTTGCGTGCTCCTCTTCCCGAATGCACGAGTGAAGTTGGAACTTGGAAACCCTTTTCACGCTAATTAACCTCTATGTATGTCATGGGAGTCAGTGAGCAGATTAATTAAAGAATGTAATGACTACTTCATGCTGACTTCATTTTTTTAGACTGACTCTTGATGGACACTGTCAGATCTCTTCACACTTGGCATACACATGAATTAATGTCAACAATATTTGCTGAAATCTTTTCCTCTTTTAGTGATGCACGATATGAAAAATTTCAACCGATACGATAACCGATAATTTCCTGCTTTGTATGGTCGATACCGATACCGATAACAGATACATTTGTTTTTTTGTATTTAATATAACCTTCATATAATCTGCAATTTGTTCATCCAGGAATGGAAAAACTGATGTTTTAGTAGCTCTGATTATGACAGCAAACAAATGTGTCTCTTTCAAATGTGTATTTTCTATATTAAATGGCTAACAGATAATTACACAAAATAAAAAGTTAGTTTTTAAATTAATGCAGAACTACAACTGGTTTATCTGGAAAAACAAAACATTAATGTATGTATGCATTATGCAATAGGAATGCATTTATTCTACCCTACGTGCAATAGTGCATGATGATGAGGTAGGTGAACGTTTGGTAAATATATATACATTAACATTTGTCAACCTTAATTTAAAAAAATTGAAATCAAGTAAATAGACAAAATTGGTATTGGAGCAACCCTTGTGGGTGCGTGGGTGGTTATGTTGTTTCTCGTGGTCCCGTGAGGGAAACACAGACTGGAAAATAATAAATAAATAAATAAATAAGCAAGCAAGCTGCTTAGATTCACGTGTTGTGTTGTGGCTTGGTTACAGCCGACGGTAACTGGCATTAAATAGTTCACTGCTTGGCTTGGCTTTAAAAGTTGAACATAAAATAGCACATCATACGCATCCTTGAAAACCCCCACCCCGTACTTACGTGTAGTGCATTGTTGTCAATCAAGCTGTGGCCACTTCAGAGGATGCAACGTGGCTTCAAATGTGCTATTAACTTGTAAAAAAAACAAAACCAGTCAGCTCCAAAAAAAAAAAAAAAAGTCTGCTTGTCTAGCGCTGTGAAAGCCATAACTTTGGCATTAATGACTTTAGGTTTGTTGTTGCTGCCTTACTGACTTCTTTAACTTAGCGCCGTTAGCCTAGCAACATTAGCTGCTCTAGCTGTGCCTCATTCAAGTTCGTTCAAAACGGCTCTGCTCCGCTTTCTCTCCTCTGTGCTTGCCAAAAGTCGTCTGGATGGTAATTGTCATTCCGTCTTTAGATTTTTTGCTGCTGGCTTGTTAGCTTAGCGCCGTTAGCCTAGCAACATTAGCTGCTGCCTCTGTGCCTCCATGAAATTTGTTTCGTTCAAAACGGATCTGCCATGATGATGGATTTTGAGGTGAACAAAAGCCTTCTTTCCCCCTCTTCGAATCCATGCTGAACATGTTTTGATCTTCTGCCATGGAGAAAAACCACCACACTGGTGAGGAGGACATGTTGATTGCTACGTGCTAGTCTATACAGTAGTGTGGGGCGGAACAAGCTTCGGTTAAGCCGTTTTTATTTTTTTATTTTTTTGAGATGCCGGTCTACAAAAGTGAGAGGCGTGATAGATGATGTAATCAGCACGACTTGGTGTATTGTTGGGTCCTCACGTTGCAAACAGTGTACAGACTTTAATAGATATATCGGACCTTTGTATCGGCTAAAATATAAATATCGGGCCGGTCAAAAATGACCTCATATTTTTCCATATCGGCCGATATTGTATCGGTCCGATAAATATCGTGCATCCCTACTCTTAATTGAACAGATAAATTAATCATCATTCAGTGTTGTAGTGATAGAAATACAGTTTACCGGTAATTAGTTCCTTGAGCATGTAACTCCAAGCACCTGTTCTTTTCTCGATGAAATGAATGGAAATACCATTAATTTATTCCATCCTCAACAACATACAGTTTGCTGCTATACAGGATGTGAATTTTGCAAATAAAAACTTACACTTAGATTAAAAATAAAATCAAATGTTATTTTTATTGTTTAATTAATAAAAATCCTTGTTTCAGGTCACTGGGATTAACCTGTAAAAAAGGCTCCACAAATTTAGAAAGTTGTTCCTCAAATGAAATGTGTTTCGCAAAACACCACAAAGAAAAAACAATATTTTGAGCCTTGCAATGAACAAATACCAAATTGTAGTGAGGTGTGATACAATTCAACAGAGACCCATCATAATTCATTTTGATTAATATGACATAAGGAATTGACAATGTAGGAAACAGCAGACATTAATACATAATCACTCGTATGGATGCACCAAAGCATTTTTTAGGATTCTTATTCAAATAAATGAGAAAAGGATTTTTTGATTTAGCCTCTGATGTGTACATGTTTTCTATGTGCATTTTTCTGCTTAGACGTGGCAGCAGCATGGAAACCTTCAGGTCGGAATTAAAATTGAATGCCTGATTTGGGACTCATTGCCAACTCATGCCCTTTGTTTAAGAGGAAGTATACTTGTTACCACAGGTATACTTGTCCTCACGTTGTGTTTTCTGACTTTGTACTTTATGCCAATATTTTTAAAGCCCTTTGAGATATATTAGAGTGCATCTTCGGCAGTTCGGTTTACGTTAAACTTGCCAAGATATAGTCCATCTCATTATTGTGACTTGTACTGTCCACGCTTTGATCTATTTCTTTTCTTTTGTCAGAGCAAACCCCAAACAATAAATGTTATCCTTCACACGCTGCTTTTATATTCTCAACTTCTCAGCTGTCCTTTCTCTTGTCAAGTCTCAGGTTCCTCAGTGGGTGTCCCTCTAGACAAAGTCCTCTATTATCAGCTTCATACTTAGCGTTGAGCAATTTCTGTGTACGTATTGTCTGTTAGATGGGAATGTTGAGCTAGTGAGTGTGCTTATCTCCACCTAAACCCGACAAGAGGGTGGAATGACAATGAGTAGCGGCTTATTTGGCCTTTCATCTGTGCAGGAAACAACTCTCCTGTTTCATTCTCAACACTGAACCACTGTGACGTGATTTGCTTTAATATTAGTGTGTTTGCATTTATGATATTGAATTTGACAGCGTATTTAGAGTTCACTTAAGTATGTTTGAGTTAGATGTTTACATTAACACATTATTCATTATTACAGAAATATGTAGTGACATGACTGAAATATCTAAGATGTCACTATCTACATACTTTTTTAATCTGAATATATTCAGAAAGTAGATTTCCAAATTGGTTATGCCACATCACATTTTGATATTCATTTAAAAGAGACTCATGATGACAATAACTGCCAGCAAGCTGAATTCTCGCGGTATTTGTGAGTTCACAAACTCCGGAGTATACATCTTGTACCGCTCCCGGTACTACATTTGTAGCCGACCTTTCTTAGGTCAGACCAATCAGGCGTTGTATAGGGCGGGATGAAACCAATAAGCGGCAATTGGGGGTGGTGGGGACAAACAGATGAATTGACGATGCAATTAATTTCTGTTCTCGCAGAATTGCTTACCATTTCCTTCTTGAATTTGAACAGCGAGATGCGCTTTGTGCATGTTTATCTGGTAAAGATGTTCGATGAATTTTATGTAGTAGTGTAGCGGTTATTTGATATCAGTATCAGTGGCTACTCAAGAGTTGACTATCAGCATTGGTATGAAAAAAACGTGGTATCGAGCATGCCTACTTCTAATCTAAATTTTGGCGTCCCGATTATGAATTGATATACGAGTTGATGATTGGGACTCAAAATGTCAGCACATATAAAATTCTAAAAAAAATAAAACAAATTTTGGGCATGATTTTTGTTGATTAGTAATAGTTTAAAATGTATGGAATTGTATTAAAATGTATGGAATTGTAATTGCTGCTTATAATTTGGCTTAATAGTAATATTTTGGAATTATTACAGTCCATGCCATATTTATACATGTATCAGCTTGTTAAAACAAGACAGTTTAATGCTTTATATAAATGGCAAATTAATAAGGAACCCAGTAAAGGTTAGCATGTAGGCATGGCCCTCCACAACTGTTCAGTTTCTCACGTGGCACCTAAGGAAAATTAATCTCCCAACCTTGGTCCTGTTTGGTCGGATTTGGCAGGCTATAGTCATCAAATGCCATTTATGCTATACTATGCCCTTTCACCTACCTTGTACTGTTGGAACACTGGTGTAATTAGACCACCTTGAACTACTTGGAACTGATACTCTTAATCTTCTTGGCTCAATGTAAGTCCACCCGTCCACCTTTTAGAAACACTCAGAAGATTGAAAGGTCACAGTAGTGGATGAATTTCATCTGGGATGTCTGTCAAAAGAATGCAGGTTAATCTGTATGTATGACAGAACCGTGGAACAAACAAAAAACAATCTACGCTAATTTCCCAAATACTGTTAAATAGTGTCACATGGCTGAGTGTCTGTATTTAATCAATGAGCTGTCTACTTTGCACTACCGAATATTCAGTATAAGAGCAACATAACCCTCATCCATCCATCCATTTTCTTGACCACTTATTCCTCATAAAGGTCGTGGGGATGCTGGAGCCTATCTCAGCTGGCTTTGGGCAATAGCGGGGTACACCCTGGACTGGTTGCCAGCCAATCGCAGGGCAAGCAACATAACCATTTTCCACAATATAAAACCGTTCCTAACTGTCTAACTCTCAATAACGCCCAATTCACACTGACTGCGGAACGGACGCGGTGCTTTGCCATCACGTGTGTTTTGTGAGCTGTCCGTGTCCGGAAATCTGCACCCGCCAGACCACAAGATCACGGGGGTTCACGCTGGAGAATTGAGTTCACGCGATAACAACCGTGGATATAGAGTCCTATTTGTAAACAATAGTCACGCTTGCCTGTTGTCACATCGATATGCATTTTAGGCATTATTTCTGGGTCTTCTACCATGGGTAAGTAGGTTTTGTGTCTAAATAGTGTTATTTTGCCATGTTTAATTTATTCTGAGCTCGTTTTTTGGTCTTTTAAATGTCCGACTCATGTCATGCTATGTTAGCCAGCTTTTCTCCCCCCAAAAAATGAGTTTGCAAACGGTTTTATTTTGAAATATACCGGATTTACCTTGATGCCGACGCCTGACTTCCTGTCTGGCTGGTGTGATTTCTTCAGCTTCATGAAAATCTTCATGCGGAATCCGAAAAAAATAGAGCACTTGCAGAAACCTTCCGCATCACCGCATCCGTTCCGCACCGCATACGCACCGCACTGCAGCTGGTGTGAATTTACATGCAGACTCGAATGCTTTCTATTCTTGCGCCGTCCGCACAGCTGCCGTGCAGAAAATGCACAGCGTCCGTTCCGCAGTCAGTGTGAATTGGGCATGACATGTTTATGACATACCGTGCTTGCGTAAAATACCCCCAGGATAAAGAATGTAAGTTTGAAAGAATGGTATGGTATCTTTTGTATGGCACATGCGGTGGGGTTCTTGAATCTGAATTGCAATGAGACATTTCATTGGCATGCCATATACAGTAGGCCATTTCAGTTGTCGGCCAAAATACAGTATGCCATTATAGTTGAAAAGGCAGATGTTGTCTTGAATGGAACACACATTACCTAATCATGAGTTTGAAGGAGTCTTTGTGTTCACAGAATCAATGTGTTTTTTTTGTTTTGGTTTCTTGCCTCACCTAATATTGTTCCAACATTTTAAGATATTGCGTTGTATACTTGTGAAATTCAGGCATACACATTATCCCACTCAATCAAAGAAGCGTGTAATGTGATAGAAGACGCCATATCCAAGGTACTTATGTTAGACCACAGCGTCACTATAAAGCACTTTGTCAGACGCATTTGGGAAGTGCTCTCTACCAGGCTAATCAAATTCACTAAATTGATTAGCAGTTAAAAGCCTTTCTTCCTCTGGTCAAAGCAGTACGTTTCAAATGTTGCCCAGTGGGCTAGCTGGAGCTTGAATGGTCCAGCAGCAGATTGGCTGGTGCCAGGCCTGCTTCCTGTATAGGATTTCACTGCGCTCGATCAATACACACAGAGAGCTAATTGGGTGAAGACTGACACTCAAATTTCTATTCTCTTGGCTTTTTATGCCACAAAGGGATAAATTCAGAATTATAGTGTGTTTGTTGTAGTGCTTTCTTTTCAGTTCTACATTTTAAGGAAGTATAAGTCACTGAGCCTCATTTATTTCTATCCAGAAACATAAACCTGTACCATTGCTAAAAATGCCTTGTATAACTCCAATTTTCTTCTCCCTCCCGGAATCTACCTGTGGGGTTTTCTCCCCTTTGTTGGACTGACGTGTGGTCAGAATGACAAAGTATGATGTCAGAAACTACCTGGAGAAGATATACAATGTTCCAGTGGGAGAGGTCCGCACCAGGATACAGTTTGGTGAGTGTCTTTCCACTTTGTCCAAGCCTAATACATCCCAGACATTTACATAACTAATTAAGTAGTTTTTTTTTTTTTTTGACATCATTCTGACAGTTTCAACACAGCACCTTACAACACAGCATATATTCATTACATGCAAAAAGAAAAAGGGCAGATGGGATGAAGCTGAAGTTTATTAATCCTCGTCCCCAGAATACATTTAAGACGCATAAATATCAAAATGTTGATTCATACATTGTTATAAAACACACTGCGGCACATCGTTGTCGTCGGTATTGATTATCTCAGTTTGAAAAGATATTCTACAAATATTGCATATGGTGAACATTTTGTTGTTGAAATGTGCATACCTCAAAATGAAACACCGTCCATCAGAGTGCCGTAAAGCGTACACTCACTATATTTCCGGTTGCACATGCGAGGAACCAGTTGGGCAAGTGGAACTGATGGCGTACTGACAGCCAGCTGACCGCGCTCTCTGGTCTGACGCATTGGGTTTTGTGTCGAGTGGTATGACGTCACAGACAGTCAAAGTGTGGTTGGAGATGTTCAGACTGAGACACAGCCTGTCCAAATCGGATATGAAACAAGCTCTCATGTGGTTTCAGTCCGTCTCACAGAATCTGATTTCATGTGCTATTCAGACTACAAAAAAAGCCATCCAGTTTCACTCCTAAAAATTGAATTTTGGCTGGCAGTATGAACAAGGCCTTTTTGTAATGAGTGATACTTTGGTTTTGACATTGATGGGAAACTAAAACTCTACTAAATGTTTATATTTAAAGACTCAGAACTGTTATTGGGATTACAGCTGTAGTAAACAAAAGCTGTATTTAAACAAAAATTAAAATACATATATTACACACAGGGCTCTTATTAACTTTTTTGATGACCAGCCAACGTGGCTGGTGACTCTCTAAAGTTAGCTAAACACAATTTCCAGTAGCCTTTTTTTTCCCCAGTGAAAATGTTCTCAGATTTTTTTTTTCTTTTTGAAGCCTCTTAACATAAAGAAACAACAGTATGTCTATGGTAGCATTGCTATTTTAAGAGATTGATGTAGGCCTAAGCTAGAGATATGCATTTCAGTTCTGGTGGCGATTGGTCGTAGTTAACACGTTAAGATTTATATAGTGGGCGACTGGGTGTCTATGGGTAGGAAGACTGAATGCCAATCCAAAATACTGTGGCGATTGTTTTTACATTTTCAGAGGTTGAACTCTGCATACGACTCTAACTTAGGCCTACATCAATGTCTTAAAATAACAATATGATCGGTTTGTTTACGATTGGTCGTATTTTTCTGAAATTAAGCCACATACGAGCTCCTCCCACCCTCCCCCACAGTCTCTCATAAGGTACGAAGGTAACCGCTAACTCTATTGGCCTAATTCATAGTAAGAATATAGAGAACCTTATTTAAGTATTATAGTCTGTTTTTAATGATGATGATGATGGCATGTGTTGCGTGTTTGTGTTTTTGTACGTGTGTTATAATCTTGGTATAAATTGATGAAGTTCACGGTGAGGGCTCGTTTGCTTGCAGCATCCCATCGATCAAAAACACAGATTCCCTCATAGGAGGTGGCGTAAAGTTAATCCAAGGAAAAAGGCTTGGAACAGCTTTGGGTTTCAGGTATCTGACATTTTAGCCCCAACACAAAATCCTTTGAGTTGAAATGCTACTCTAGACTTGCTGCCCTTTGCTGATAAAATGTGGTCTTTAATCCCACCGAAATCGCTCGAATCCACTTCAGTTTTAGTTCAGTGTCGCAGGGAAATGAATGAAATTAAAGGTAAGGCTGCTTTAAGAAGTTTAAAACGCAGGAAGAGCATCTCTGTACAGTAAATTTTTTGTCCGCAGAATTGTTCAGATGCTGTGAACGACACCGGAATTTGATGCGCACACCGATCACTTAACTTTCGTGTTTTGTGAAAAAGGTCTATGCCTCTCGCATTACCAGCCAAATTGGCTAGTAAATATTTATGACCACTCGCCCAAATGAATTTTAACATTTATTTGGTGGGTGTTAACTTCGAGCCCTAAAGTAATAGTATGTATAAGCTATAAACAGATAAAGCAGCTGAAATAAATATTGAACACGTTATAATTTTTGTGAGTGAATACATTTCCAAAGGTGCTATTTATATGAAATTTTCACCATATTTTGGCAACAATCAAATTAATCCATGCATGCAAAGAAAGAAGTAATGACATCAAAAAAATATTTGTGTGTAATAATGTGAAATGAAACAGGGAAAAAGTAATGAACATGTGAAGAAAGGGAAGTGCATAAAGGTATGGAAAACTAAGACACCTAAAAATTATCAATAATCAAACAACAATCCAGCTCCTTGTCAGTGCAAACGAATATCAGCTGGATCAATCTTAAATGATGGCTGCCAAGGTGTGAGCCAAGACACCTCTTGATGGGTAAGAGCAAAGAGCTGTCTCAAGGCTCCCGCAAACTAATTGTTGCCAAATATAGCGATGACCTTGGTTACAGGCGCATATGCTTCTGAATGTTTCTGCGCTTCTGAATGTTCCTGTGAGCATGGTTGGAGCGATAATTCGTCAGTTGAAAGCCAAGCAAACTACCATGAATTTGCCTCGACGAGGTGCTGCTTGTAAGATTTTTGACAGAGTGCAAAGAATAATCAGAAGAGTTGTCCAAGAGCCAAGAACCACTTGTGGAGAGTTTCAAAAAGACCTGGGGTCCATTTCACAAAGCAGGTTCAACAAACACTGAGTGAGACCAACCCTGAACAGGGAGTTGATAAACCCTGAGATAGGAAACTGCGTTTTCGGTTCCAGTACAGCTAATTTGAGCTCGTTTGATCAATGCAGAAAAGTTTCATCTGGACGGCACTGCCCTCTGCTTCCACGTTTTTACCCCTCTCAACTGGAAATCTTAATATAATGATATGGCAAGTTTGAACATGTCTTTAGAAAAAAGTGCAACACCGCAGCAGATGAGATGAAATGTATTAGAAAAAAAAAAACGGAGCGCAACACAATATATGCTGGGATGTGAGCGCATGACTATAGCTAGTAATGAATGATGCAAAAGGACGGATTAAGTTGTTTATGTAGATGATGGACTGTAATGTAAAACAGTACCATTCAAAAAGGTAACGTCTGGAAATGCCAGAACATCTATGCGCAGCCTGATAACCATTTCACCACGAATATATAATTCCCTGCGCCGTAATGCTGCCTGCACACTCTAAAAAGAGTCAGGTTTTAAAAATGGTTATTGCCTGCATGTAAACACAGTCATTGCTATTTTGTTGGAATTGTTCACATTTTAAATCTCGGTCCCCACCCTTATGGTTCCTCGCCCGCTGACCTGAAGAAGAAGCGACTGATGGAGAAGTGAGCAGTACTGCGCACACACGGTGCACCTGGTGCCGACCGATCCCAAGTGTAACTTGGTACATTGTAAACTAAATGAAGAGTCCCCTCAGTTCAACACTTAGAGCACAATAAGATGATACTGTGCAAAGAAGATGGCATGGGAAATACAAGTTAACGGAGCACTACAAGCCGCTTCAGCATACGCTGAGCTTCAGTGTCATCATCGGCTGAGTTAAACAATCAAATGCAACATCTATTGCTATTAAAAAATGGCTGGTGGAAATTATGGTTTGTTGGTAAGTTTAGAGAGTCGTCAGCCATATTGGCTGGTGATTAAAAAAGTTTATTTAGAAACCTGGTTACACCCATCCGGCTAGCTGAAGCTAGCGACATGAGACAAACCCCTATTCAGCCTCTTTATCCAGTGAAACGTGTGCTCGTCATTGGTTTTCCTTGTGTAATTGTAACTGTACTGTTCTTGTTGGGTTGTTTCAGTAACAAAAGTATTTTGGTCAAAAACTGAAAATGCACTTTTGGCCATTTCTGGAATCCATGATTTAGGAATGTGTACCGTCTGAAGGTGGTCTGACACAGCAGCGTAAAAGCCATCAAACCACCGTTAATTTTGCACCCTGAAAAATCTAGGCAATATTCTGGAAGGAACTGAGTCACCCTTGATTGTGTGGTTGTCCTTCTGGCACTTAGTCCCATCTTTTCAGAGAATTTCTCGGGCACCTCTAGGAATAGTCCTTGTTGATCCAAAGTTCTGCCATTTAAGAATTATAGAGCCCACTGTGCTCTTAGGAGCATGAGTAAGTACAGCAGATAATTATTTGTAACCTTGCCCAATTCTGTGCTTTGCCACAATACTGTCTCTGATGCAGTCTCTTGAACCCCATGGATTTTTTTTTAGATTATATACTTTGTCAGCCTTTCCAAGTCATGTCATTGAACACAGATGGATTTGCATCACATACATTACTAATGGTTTATACTGTATGTTTGCGTGTATATACTGTGTTTGTATATTAACAATTATTGGGAGAATGGAAGATCTATTCTAACATTGAATAAAATAAAAACAATATAAACTGATTCGAAATCCTCCCGTGTCATCGTCAATTGTGTCATTTATTTAATAAGTCATAAATGCTCGAATAAAATTCCAAGGCATGCTACGGGGCACATGTCACCCTCTCGTTTATATTCTGATACATTTCATCGGCTAAGAGACCAAGAATTGGTCAAAAAAAAAAAAAAAAAGACTTATCTGCTCTCCCGGCTTTCAAGGGAGAAGAGCACAGGCATTCACTGTAGAAACGCATCTGTTCGCTCCCGGCCTAAATGGGTTAATAATGAAAAAATAAATTGCACATTGAGGTCAATGTGCAATTTAAGGCACATTCCCTTCCTTTAAAAATGGAGACTGAATTACAACGTAGCCTTGGTCCAGAATATTGCAAAATAATTACTTACAAGCCCGGCTACTCCAGCCGGCAGATAGACACTCGTTGGTCATGCTAAAAGCTAGCCACTTACGTTGAAGACTTCTCCCGTACCATACAATGGCGGCATAATTAATTAGTGGTTTCTTAGCGCCTTAAATTAGCGATTGAACATGAGTTTGAGATAGTGCTGTGTTGATGTTGTTCAAACTACAATGTCAATCAACCACGATAAACAAACGTCTAGAAGGGAAGTCAAGCTAGCCATCACGCCATGACGTGGGCGAACTTCAAAGTAAAAGTGTACTAAGGCTATTTGCCGTCAATATATTTCTATATTTGGTAAACTTTATTTTGAATTTAGGCTTAGCGTGTTAAGTTGAGTATGTTTCAACTTCCTTGACATGTCAGAATGGTATCGTCTGTGAATGCGCACTTTGTTGTTGTTATTTTTGTTGGACCCATAATTTTAATGTTTACCCAAGTGTCAGCCAGAACCTTTCTGGGATTTTAAGACAGCCAATTGTCATTGTACTTTGGAATTGCAAATGTAAAGGATACTTGATTGCTTTGAATTCATTTGGACAGAATGTTTACTGGTAAAGGCTACTTTTATCACTATCCTGCGAACATGGAGGTCTCAGAGAAAGCGTTGCTGGGGTGGGTCCGCACCTAATGACGTCATAGAGTGAGCACCCGCTCGTTTTTTCGGGAAGGGCTGGTGCTTGGAGAGTAGAATGACCTAGATTTTCTCATAGAGGGGCGAATGGAGGAAAACACCACTTCGGTGATGCTTTTGGTGAGGAATTAGCATTTTAACATGGCTAAAAGCTCCAAAAAGTAGATTTTTTCACATTACTGTCCCTTTAAAGTTTGGCAAAAAGGAGAGCCCCTTGGGAGGTGTGTAGGCGAAAACAAGGGCTGGTGCATTTGCAGTGGTGGCAAGAGACGAAAGGGGCCTTTCGGGCCTCTGTGATCCTTATAGTGCGTCAGAGAAGGTATCACTGTCTAGTTGAGAGTTCCACTCCACTGGCAGCAGAAAGACAGGATGAAGCAAAAAAGAGTGAGGGGCGCAAACGACCCTTTCTTTCCTCTATGGGTAGCAGGGGTATTTTGGAAGGAGTTGCCATGGATACCCTTCTGGTTTGGGATTTGTAATGTGATATCTGGCTGCCAAACCACAATCTCTAAGTGGGAGAAAGTGGGAGTGGTTGCATTTCTATGAAAGCGTTGCCTCTGTTTCTGTATATGTTTGGAAAGGATTACCTGTAGTTGAAATGTTTCTCCAACATGCTTACGTGTGTCTTTGGATCCACTGGGTCGTTATTTTATTGTTTATGGAGAGACAGGTCAGTGTCTTGTAAAGGTAGTCATATTTCCCTGCGGATTTTCTCAGCAACGTGACCGCAAACACGCATAGAGCCACACACATCTTACCTCTGTCTCCCACTCACACAGGGACCTCAAGTTGGCTTGGAGAAGGGAGGGTTATTAGCATTTTACAACATTGCTTACGGCTTTCCCTGAGCATTGGGCTGCCATTCTCATGATTACTAGCTACATGTACCAAACACACACATACACACAAGTTGAATGTTTGTTTTTTTATGTTATAATATATAACGGTTACCTTGGCAACATCATTGACAACAACCGGCTTTTGACTTGACCAACAGCGAAGTTGTCAAAAGGATTTAAGCATTTTGATGACCTGGTCATTGGCATGTCATACATATTGGTAGATGAGTTACTCCTGAACTCTTTTTGTCCTCTGCTTACTGTACTAAGTTTATGAAAGAAATGACATTTTGAAATGACATTTTGATTTATGCATATGATGCAAGGCTGCCCGTCTGACAATTCTGCTCCCCGCCTTACCACACACACACAGACACGCATGCACACCCATGCACACTTTCACTCCCCAAGTCCCCCGTCCTCCCTCCACTTGGTGAGATCTGACAAGAAAGAACATGATGTCATTATGATCTCCAGCTGGGGAAGTGGTTACCAGCATTCCCTAGTTAACAAGATCACTATCTTGTTTTTCCACCTATATGCAAACTATGCTTGAGCAGAAAGTTAATCAACACATTGTCTTGTTATTCCGAGAAGCCTGGAAGAAAGCTTGATAATAATGGCTCTTGCCGTGCTTGTCACAATTTGACAAATTTTAAGCTAAGATTTTCACTAACTGCAAATGGATGTCGGCTTGAAATTTCTGTTATCGGTTTCCTTGACTACTAATAATCGGTATCGGCATCAGCCTTGAATAAACACATTGGTCTATCACTAAAAAATATAGTCTCCATTTCGTCTGATTTGGCATTTGTTTATTTAGCATCATGACTAAAGTATATAATGTATTGTGCTTTGTGATTGAGAGTTCATAGGTATTTGTTACAAGGGCTGCTATTGATTCAATTTCGATTCACAAGAGTTCAATTTGATTTAGATTTTTTTCCTGATTCGATTCACTTCAATTCAATCCAATATTGATTAATTCTAGAACATAAATTCTTCTTAAATATCAAGGACACAATAACAACTCCAGAAATATTAAATTCAAATTGAAATTTTACGCAGGCAGTAACTGCTCAAATGATTTATTAATTAAAGTAACACATGCTATAATCACTTCAGTGTTACACAAACATTGACATCAGCAACGATTAGATGAAAATATTGTGATAATTCTAATTAAATAATTGTAAATGTAAATTAAAACGATTCTGAATGTTTTAAATTCATGTGCACAGTAAATTTCAAGAAAGCAGTAAGCTACAACATAAGTTGGCCTTTAAAATTTTATTTGCTTATGAATTTATGGGAAAAAGCTGTATTAAAATAATCGATTCATGGTTTTATGAATAGATATCGGGCTTGAAAAGGAAAATCGATTTGATATCGATGAATCCATTTGTTACTAAAAAAATACCATATTTTTCATAGGAACCTAAACAATGGGTTTTCTGTAGCATGTATGCAAGAAAGATCAAATAATCACGGTTTCTTAGTCTGAATAACATAAATCTTGCTTGCAGTTCAGTTTTCTTTAAATGTATTTTAAAAGTCTGTTTTCAGTTGGCATTTTATCAGCGATTAGATTTTTCTTAAGTCATGTACATGTAATCACTGTCTCAATTCATCTTTGCATTCTGTAACGACTACACTTGTAAGTAATTCAAACTGTTCTTTATTTGCCAGGTTCCAACAAGAAGAGGAATCACCTTAACCAGAGGGTGAAGCAGCCTGACTATAAAGTAGCGTATGTTCAGCTGGTAAGAAGACATGTCAGCTTCTTCCCTGTCTGTGTGTTGTTTAGGGAGAATGAGCTCGTTGACACCTGTCTTGTTTACAGCAGTAAAAAGTTAATATTTTGTGCAGAATGAATGTGATAATTTCATTATTTTAATAATGATTTTATAATTTTGACTTTTTGTTGGGTAAAAAATGCATTGAAAAGGACCTTGAAAAAAATAATCACATATAATATCGGAATTCCAATTTTGGGGGGGAAAAAAATTGCAATTAGATTATTTTCCATAATCTTCTGTCCCGAAATGGATGATCATGAAAATAGTTAAATTGAACAATGTTGATGCATAATTGAAGCAAGCATGAATCTTTCAAAAGCAGACATCCTCTGTTCTGTCACATAAGAAGTACATAGTATGAAATTCCCAGCAGAGTTAAAAGCCGAGATCAGTGGTGTCCAAACTACGGCCCGCCGTCCATTTTTCAGTGGCCTGCGACATATGCTAAAAATGGCATTTGACTCAGTTCAAATAAAATAAACAAAACAAAAATGTTTGGAGATGGTCAAAATAAGAAGGGAGGGTATCTGCCATTAAAGGTTATTTCAGTTAACTAAAACTAATGAAACAAATACAACTAAAATTCAAAAAACAATATTGTTACCGAAATAAAATAAAAACGAAAATGCTTTTAAAAAAACGAAAACTAACTGAAACTACATTTTATGTTTACAAAACTAACTAAAACTAACTATAATTACAGCAAACATGTTCTTCCTTTTAGTCTTTGGTAATTAATTTAATGCATGAGCCTTTGGGGATGATTTTTAGTCGATTTATTTTGACATAAACTGGAATAATAATAACTTTCCAATAGTACTGTATATCCGCGTTCGTCACTTCCTCTTCTTGCCCTGTGCGCTGATTCACTAGCTAACAGCCAATCACAGTAATCAAATGCCACGACGCCGATTCAACATGGCGAATTTGTTGGAAACAAATTACATAGTCCAACTTGATCCTACTTTACTACTGTAATGTATATACTGATCAGACGGTGCGTGCCGTCGGCCCAACGCTGTGCGACTCCCGACGTCTGATTGGTGTATCTCGGCCTTAAGTGTTCCATGAAGGAACAGAAGGAACTTCCTTCTGTCTCACCCTTCAATGTGTGTCTCAGTCATTCATGTCCTAGGCCTAGAGGATGCGTTTGCCTTTTTAGTGTCAATTACTTTATAATTACAGTCGTGCTCACTTGATGGTGAACAACATCCATAAATGTCAAACTGGCAGGTTAAAATTGCTTAATCTTATAGATATACAGAGTCAATTTCTTTGGATAGTTTTCATAAAACATGCTTCCTTTTACATCCTCAGCTACCCCTTACATTCTCACTCTCACTTTCGCACGTGTGCACACGCACACACATGCATGCACATGCATAAAAAAATCTCTTTTGCAGCAGTTGGTACAAAACAAGTTTGTTCATAATTGACTCCACATGTGGGAGAATGTTCTGTAGGTCGCGATGCTCACACCGAGGCCCCCCATTTTACCCTCATCCTTCCCTCCATCAGCTAATATTGCAGCTGTCATGCATCCGCCCCCCCCCCCCCCCTCCTCCTCGTTCCCCCACCCCCCCTCTCCTTTCATTCCTTACTCTTGGTTTGTGGTTGAGGGGAGGCCTCCTGTTAGCGGAGTTCCGTGACGAACATTTTCCTCCGTCTAAGGGGGTGACCCAACTATTGGGTAAAGACCCTCTGCGCGTATTTGCTTGAGTGTTGGCTGTGTGTGCACATGCGTGCAGTGGGCATTGGAGTTAAATGAGGCCATGATGGAGTCATGCCAGATGGTGGAGGTCCAGAGACGGGGCAAAGTTATCAGGCAGGGGCTGTTTGTGTGTTAGAGAATGGAGGTGCTAGTGCTGGGATGGGCAAAAACAGTGCTTGAGCAATGAACTATCTTTTGTCAATCCGATTGTTTTTAGGTCTGGCTGCACTTCACAGGGACTGATGTGTCAGAGTGAAACTGGTTTCATGCATAGCTTATGGCTACGCTCGGAGGAACAGTTTTTGAAAAATCTTTGCAGTCAGCTCACACATTTCCGTCTGTTTGATTCTTCAAGAAAATCCAATTTGACGGTGCACTTTTTGACCCCATTTTCTTGTCAAATAGCTTTTTTTTTTTTTTTTTAGTGCTCTTTGAAAATGTTGTTTTATAATATCGATGTGACTCATTGTCAGGACTAGATTGCATTTATTTTATAAATCCTAGTTTAAAGGTGTTGATTGACTAACATATAGTATATAATTTATTTCTAAATTTTGTTTTGTGCATGTCTGACATTTCTCCTCTCATCACTGAAGAACATTCCTTTAGAGTTTGTTTACATCCATCCATCCATCCATCCATCTTCTTAACCGCTTGCTCCACACAAGGGTCGCAGGGGTGCTGGAGCCTATCCCAGCTGGCCTCAAGCAGTAGGCGGGGTACACCCTGAACTCGTTGCCAGCCAATCGCAGGAGTTTGTTTACATAAAACAAACAAACAAACAAACAAACAAAACGTGTTCTGTCAACTTTGAGTGTATTTTACATTTTGAATGTATGTCATAGTTTTCTTTCTGGAAAAGTATTCATGATAATCAATAGTACATGTAACAATTTTGGTTTGGCTCTCAAAGGGTCACCTGAGGTTGTTGCTTTGTCTGGATGAACTCAGAGCAGCAGTCACCAAAATGGTGCCCGCCGGGCACAGGGAAGCCCCCAAGAGACACATCATTCGCCCACCGGCCTGTTTTAGAAATTGCTGTATTCTATATACTGAATACACTATATTAGCATACTTTTGACCTTTTGACGTCTTTGGATTTGTGCTTTTTGCACAATTTTGTGTTAATCAATCTCCACTCTAAAACAGTTCCAGACAAACTTCTGTGAAAATTGTACCGTACCA
Source organism: Festucalex cinctus (assembly GCF_051991245.1). Lineage (NCBI taxonomy): Eukaryota > Metazoa > Chordata > Actinopteri > Syngnathiformes > Syngnathidae > Festucalex > Festucalex cinctus. The sequence continues at coordinate 15,197,302 of NC_135413.1, forward strand.
CCAGGCACTTATTCATGTGTTTCGTGACTACATTTCAGGAGAGCTCAGCGGTGAGCATGATTTCTCCGTTATTACTCTTCGTCCACCTCTACTTGGAGTAAGCAATACTTTGCAATGCTACTTATTTGTCACCTGGAGGCAAGGATTACTGACTTAGGAATGGCTCTTCCCTGTGGAAGGACAGTGTTTAGCCACGTGAGCCATCCAAACGCAGCTCGTGTGTAGCTGATGTGTAGCAACATAGCATAGAGCATTCCTGCTTTACTTACGGAGTAGCGGTAAATGCGTTTTTTTGTTTTTTTTTTGTTTTGTTTTGTTTTTTTAAACAGTCGAAGGAGGTTACATTTATGTTTGGTTTTTTACAGATTTTTTTTTCTCACTCTCCTTGGACTTGCAGCAGTATGCAAGTGCTGTACACTTTCCTGGTTGCCAGCTGCACCACTTAAGTGAGCTGAGTGATGAGAGTGCATGTAGAAAGATCCGGGAGAGTGATGCTCTGAATATATGAATGGGATGTTGGATGGCTCCCTGCATTTCTGAATGATTTCTGAATGATGAAATGCCAATCATCAGGTTCCCAAAGGAGGGTGAGATCATATACAGTGGGTATATAAAGTCTCAACACTATTGTTTAATTCCCATTTTTTGTTGATAAATCCTTCCAAAGATATTCCAATATAAATGAACCTATAAATGTAGTTCAACTCAACTAGAGAAGGCGATTTTTCGAGTAATTGCGTATTAAGGCTTGAAATGCTGTTTTAAAAAAAAAATATGGAAGCATGTCACATAATGTGGACTGCTTGAGAATCATATGGATTGATACGTAATGATGTTGAAGGGTATGAAATGATGTGAAATTAAAGTATACTGAATATAACGGAATTATATTGAATGATGCTTAATTATATTAAAGGGATAGTGCAGGATTTTTTACATGAATCTGTATGGCATCTGCACCTATAGTGGTGTGCAATCAGCACTGACTTACCCCAGACAGCGTCCTGTGACCTGAGATATGGTCCAGTTTAGATCGAGACAAAAGTAGACCGGCAAGTTGGCTGGGGTCACAGAAATGCGTTTTTCTTCTAAAAACAATGTCTGTTCAAAAGACCGCAAACTAGAAATAAGCCAGACTCCGCCTGGCCTATTTTTCTATCAAATAATAATATATAATTTTTTACCTTTTTATGTTGTATTTTGAAATTTTGATAATGAATGATTTTTTTTTTTTTTAATTTGGAACGGTTTGAATGGGTAAAAAAATATGCAAATTGGATTGGGGGGGGGGGGGGGGGGGTCTTATTTTTTTGCTTTTATTTTGCAATTTTGAAAATATATTTAGTGATAATGGATGAGCTGAGCAGGTTAAAGTTAAAAAATGGGGATGTTCGATGTAATGAAAAAATTAAAATCTTAATTTTTGGACTATTTTGAAATTGACAAAGAATTTTGTGTAGGGATGAGCTCAAGAGTTTGAAGTTGAATGGGTGAAAAAGAGAAAAACATTGAAGGGTAAAAAGCCCACAAAAATATATCATATCATTTTACCTTTTATTATAAAGTTTTGATAATGAATTATTGGTAGGGATAAGATGAACAGTAAAGCCACTCCTTCCAAGGAAGGGTGGGTTCTTCTCTCAACTGCTGTTTTGTCCACAACCAACAGTCAGGACTGGTCCCCCCCACTTGAAGGCTACCAGAAACCAATCTGTCTTGAATTTTCTCATTCTGCCACACCAGCTTTTGCTTCTTTCCTGCTAGGCGGGTGACATTCAGCCAGCATTTGTAGCTGGTGATCGGACTGCCAAGGTCTCTGCCTTTGGCTGCCACCCAGCTCATTTTGCATCCAATCCCATTAACCCCTCCCACAGACGGTAGGCTAACGTTGCCTCTTCGAGTTGTGCCCAGTCGGACTCCCTGGGTGCCACCGGCAACCCTGCGTTTGCCATCAAGCGCCACATCTGGATGAGGGAAATTTGTTTTACTTGTCACTGGGGTTCATTTGAGCTTTACTTTGTCTGGTCTCTTTCATCAGTACCCGTTTGTCCAGGGTGACCCTGCCAGAGGCATAAAGTCCCAAATAACTTTGCTTCTCAGAACACCCTTGCACCGCAAGAAGTTGACGGTGCATAGCGAGATCAGATGCACAGAGCATTTGATTTGCAATTAATACGATTTGGCTTCCTAATAGCACTGTCAATGGCATCATAAATTTTCTTTGGAGCCATTCTTATAGCTAACTTACTTTACATCCAACTGCAAAGATAGCTGAAATATGTGAGACACGAAGGTAAAGGCATTGAAGATGTATAGGAGAAAGCACAACTGTGCAATATTTCGGCGAAAATCTTGAAGCAAGGTTGGGTTTTATTGTGTCAACCTTTTCCTAAACAAGTATTTCAAACATTTTCTCTTCCTCTCCCTAATCAAGAGGTGCAGGTTTAGCTGACAGCCCCAACACGAGCCTCAAAATTGGTGATGAAATTTGTGTATGGAAAGGAATCTCAGACATTTTCCTCATGTTGTTTTCAGAGGAGGTCAAGAGGGGAGGAACCATGTTTTGTGTTCTCTGTGTGTTGGGCGGCGCACGGCACATCCAGGCACCTGTGGGATTACTTGCTGCCATGTTACAGAAATTCACACTAGTTCATATTTGCTTGACTGTTGTACTGCACCTAATTGAAAGCAAGCAGAGATGAGATGAACCAAGATGTGTGCCTATCCAGTCCATTGTATTGTAGTGAATCTCATCTTTATCACTCTTACTATCTATCTATCTATCTATCTATCTATCTATCTATCTATCTATCTATCTATCTATCTATCTCTCTCTCTCTCTCTCTCTCTCTCTCTCTCTCTCTCTCTCTCTCTCTATATATATATATATATATATATATATATATATATATATATATATATATATATATATATATATATATATATATATATATATATATATATATATATATATATATGCCTGTTTTCATTTGGTTTTGTTTTTTGGTAGGCCTTTGAATGCACTGGCCACTGTCTGCAGGGCCATAAACTGGAAGCGCCAAACAGATTCTTGTCTGACAAACATGGACCATAAAAAGGACCTGCAGTTGTACAATGGAAATATTTATTTCTTTGTCTTTCTATCATGTTTGAATGAGAAGCAACACAAAAATGGGAACGGAAACTGCCTTACTAAGTATAATAGGAGTGGGAACATGTTCTGACTGACACTAGATGGCAACATTTTGCCTCGTTCCTACAATAACCATTCTTCCGTGCATCCCATATTATTGCCTTTTTGCTGCCTCAAAGTAGATCCTCAGGGTTTTGTGTGGTGGTTGGGGTATGAGACTAATTCAAATTGGCAAATCTGAAATGTCTTGTTAAGGTGCAATCATTGCTGATTTCATGGTCTGTTGCCTAAATATAAATAAATAAATGTATTACTATTAACCCTTGAGACATCTTGGTGGGGGGTGATACAACAACAGCAACAACAATAACAAGGAAAACAAAGAATACAGTAATTGTATAGTGCAGCTACAAAAACACATTTTGGGTTTGATGGAGCAGCAAAGATTTAGTTTTTCCCGCCCAACTTTGACTATTTCATTGATGTGACTGATGTTGATGTTTTTCAATTGGAAACATCCACATTCAGTAAGTGGCCAACTCCTAAATATTATTCACAGTAGAATCTTCCCCTTGACCTTGAAAATCAAGAAGTCTTGTTAACAAAGGTGACTCACACTGAACACATGGACTTTTGAACCCCTTAACTGGGCCCCTTCAAAAACAAGACAAGGGGTTTTCCGTTCGGAAGAATGGATCGCTTTGCTTTTCTGAACCGTTGCATGGATGACAGCAGTTCTTGTGGCCTTCGTAAACAATTTCCTCAAGAATACAGTGCCACTCACTTGTTGATGAGTAACAGCAGACAATGCAAAGGTTTGGACACATAACTGTAGCCTTGTGCCGATGTGTTTATCTGGCTGGGAAGGTGGTGCAGGGAAAGGGGCGCAGGATGTGGGTGTCCAGCCACGATGCTTTCTGTTGCTCATCTCCGGTCTGAGTGAAGCTGCGGCTCTGTGGAGCAGCTGGCTCGACGGGGAAATGTTGCTTATCTGTGAGGAATTTTATTATTTTCAACTATTTGGATTGCTGTGGCTCCCACTCTCATTCCCTCCCTCTTCTTCCTTTTCACCTAGTCACGCAAACACAGGCTTTCCTCGCACAGCCCTCTCTGTCTGCCTGGCTGTCGCGCTGCTTCCTTCCCTTCCCTGGCCTGCCTCACCCTTGCTTATCACATCAATTAACATGTTTAACTTATGCCACTTTGCCCTCAACGCCCTCAACGCCCTCTGTGGTTGGCCCATTTTCACCCGTTAGATTGAGAACTAATTATTTCAAAGTGTGTTTTTTACAATTCTAATTATGTTGCCTTGTTTTTATTCTAATGTATACTGTGTTCCAAATACTTTTGCATGTAAAATTTTAAGTCACATAAATATTTCACTTATTTTTACTGTGAGTGTTTTTGCCTATCACTGGCGTGGGGTCGAAAACCTTGTCACAAATTTGGCAAATTTTATATTTTTAAAAAAATCTATTCTTTTAGTCAGACCATGGGTGTCATTTTTACACATTGTTGACCAATATAAAGTGTTGAAAACGGCTTGTTCTCTTTGATGGTGCAATGTTAATGGTTAAAAAAAAAAAAAGTGATGGTTTTGGCCCGATGCCAGCGATATGTTGTTTCTCTTACTCAGTCACTCATATAACCTCAGACAAATTTGAATGATTTCCCAGGTGAGCTTGATTAATGGAAAATTATTTACAGTGTTTGTTTCACAAAATTAAGTAAGTCATTATTTTTGGAGTAAAAGAATGAGCGCTCTGCTCATGAAAACCGCGGCGTATTCCAATGCAAAGTAATAAATACATACATTGAAAGAAAATACTATTACTCAATTGCGTGACATTCAGAGAGCAAATGAGTTGGTTCAGATTAAAGGGATTATATCACGGTATTTAAAGCCCTTCCGCACTTAACTATAGGCATATAATGATTAAATCTTACCTTTGACACCATAGCGGTGTAATTTTTTTTTAATGAAGTATTAGGTGTTTTGCTAGTTATTTTTCTAACGTGGAAGTAAAATGCCCGGTTCAGTAAAACTTTGCCTCTCCCCGTATGGTTGCCGCGCCCCCTCTCGTCCGAGCCGGCTGCTGCTGGAGCGCTGCCTTTGCTGCAAGCCATCAATTCCTCAATAAACATTTGAAACAAAACGGCTCCTTGCCGCAAAAATCGTAGTGGAGAAAGGGAGGAGAGGGAAAACATAGAGGAAAGAAGAAGAAGAAAAAAAAAGAAAAGTCTGAGTGGGTTGCGAACCGGGGACCTGCTGCTTACAGGGCGAGCACACTAACCACTACACCATTCATGCAGTTAGTGTAGTTTACACAAGTGTCAGCCTCTGAAACTTTCTGAGAATTTAAGACGGTCAATTGTCATTGCACTTTGGCAGTGCAAAACTGAAGGATAATTGTTTGCTTTGGACAGAAGGTTTACTGATTAAGGCTACTTCGGACTACGTGGGTCTGCACCTATTGACATCATAAAGTGAGTACCCGCTCATTTTCTCAGCTTGGGAGGGCCTGGTGCTTGGAGAGCAGAATGACGTAGAATTTCTCATAGCAGGTTGAATGGAGGAAAACACCACTTCAGTGATGTTTTTGGTGAGGAAATAGCATTTTAACATGTTACTGTCCCTTTAAAGGAACACAAGACATGAAAAACTAACCAGTTATTCTGTGAAATGGTTAATTTCAACTCTTCCCTGAAAAAAATGCCAATTTAGAGTGGGCTCAGAAATAAATGAACACTAAGTTTCAAGCAGTTTTAGTAACTTTTTACTATTTTTGATGGTTCAGATGGAATGAGTTCTAGATGACAAAGGCTGCAAGTGCTGAAGTGATGTCTTGGGCTGGAATAGTGGGATGTTATGTGTAGGCCTCTTTAGGGTGACTGTAAAATATTTGGTGTTTCTAACTGACCATTTACTGCCAAGGTATAAAAAGAAAAACTATACCTTCCTAGCTTTGACAAGCCACACCTATTTTCTGGAACGAAATAAATTGGTCAGGTCTGGTTTCAGAGAAGATATCTTATATCAAACAGAGACACTTATGACACCACAAATCATAAGTCATTCACTACTGTCTCTGTTCGAGTAGCCATGTTGAATTTACTCCGTATCCGCCCACCGCTACTGTTTTCTACTACATATGAATATTATAATATTTCGTATGTACGTCCGTGTGTTTTATAATCTTTCACACATACTTCCCGCTTTTATGACATCATTGTCTGCTCTTAGCTCTTTTCACTGCCTGATTGGTCAGGTTTGCCCCACCTCAGAAATGCGCTCGATGCCAACAGTGACCAGACTCATCTGCTGGTTCCAGCGATGAGTCTGGTTTCCAGGCTAATAATACCTTCCACAGTAAAAGTATCATCCTCTGACCTATCCTACCTATTGACAGGCTGTGAAGCATCCTTCAAGGAAGATCAATGAGGGTGGATGGCAGTATTCTGCCACACAGCAATTCTGGGAGGCAATTCTTGCATCTTCAAATAAGAAAGAGTCACAAACAATTCATGAATTTATAAATTCATTTGATAAGATAGTTGTTAAGGTGCTATTTGAACACGTGCTCTGATGTTAAACTGTAACTTGATCCTAAAAATCCTTTTTGATGGGGTTGATGTCGCCATTGAATTTTTCAAATAGCTTCTATTAAATGGCACATGACAGATTAATTTTTCAGATATTTTTTTAAACTGTTTAAGCATTACACTTTATTTTTGGTCTTTTTGGAGAAATTTTTTTAAAATCGTGTGGTGGGAACTGAAAATGGTGAAGTTCAGCAGTTTTAATAATAATTGAGTCTCATTGACTGAAAGAAAATGATAAAGGATGGAAAGTTTGGCATTTGTTGATCTTCTCAGTCATTGTTTAATCTTTATAGAAGTGCCTCACCCTTACATAATTATAAAGTACAAACCTTGTGACTAAATTATAACTGCATATTCCCTATTAATCAAAGTTTGGTCAGGCATTTCAGATTGTCATTGTTTTGAGTCCCTGCTTTCACTTTTCACTTACCATTCTAGTACTGTTTATCTTTGAGAGGAAGGAATGGGCCTATACTTTAATTAGTGTGTTTATATTTTGTAAATAAGTGTGTGGAAGCAAGCTGGTGCCGAGTCCAATAAACTTAGTTGCTTTTCCTGGCAATCAGGCTTTGCTGAAAGTGCTCATTTTCCTTTGTGCCGTCTGATTTGGGAAAACTCGCCGTATGTAGTTGTATGTAGGTTTCAGAAGAACTTCATGGAAAGCAAGCATAAATAATGAGAAACCGTCTTCACCGTGCACTTTGAAATGTCTACTGCAGAGCTTGTTTTGAATGGTTTCAGTTCTCACACCTATTTTACGACATCTGTGCTGTGATTTATTGTCATAGCCAATCACCAATAGCATTGGGGTGATATGGCCCAAAATGCACATCACGGTATAAATTGCATCTCTTCACGGTAACTATATATGTCATGATAAAATTAAGGGGAGGAAATATTTTGAATTCTATAATAATTGAATAAACCGGATGGATGTCTGAATAGGTTAGTTATGTGGTCTATTGGAGAAGCCAAATTGATAATAACAACAATAAGACAAATATGATTTAGTAGGGGTGTGAATTGCCTAGTACCTGACGATTCGATCCGTATCACGATTCATAGGTCACGATTCGATTCGATACCGATTAATCCCGATATGAATTTACAAGCCGATTTGTTGCTTTTTTTTTTTTACTCAAATTTGGAAAATACCATTCAGTAAACTTATACATGTAAACTGTAAGATTTGTATAGAAATGTATTATTTATTGATCTCAAACTTCAGTCTCAGAACTGTGAGCCACTGTATTTAACAAACAGGTTGTAACATTTTTCATGTTTGAACAGCATTGCAATAAAATATTAAGGCTTAATGTTCCATTAATATAACATTCTTCTCCATGCTTAAGGTGTGAAAGTTAGACGTTTTGCGGAATATTTTTCCATCAAAAAAGGATGTTAAAAAATCGATTCGACTGCCTATTGAATCGATTCGAGAATTTCGTGCTGTAGTATCGCGATATATTGCCGAATCGATTTTTTTTTAACACCCCTATGATTTAGGATACCACTTATTGCGCAAATCTCAAGTCGGAATCAAAAGTTAGCAGTCGCTGGTGCAGAATAGTGCATGCAAAAATTAATACTGCTCATATATTAAAAACAGTACAATTGGCTTTTAGTTTAGTTTTCTACAATTCATTCAAATATGTTTCTTTTGACACATGCTACATGTGGTGAATCATATTCGACGAACGTCATGCACCGAATCATATTCTGCATTCGTTGGCGGGTGGGTGTGCACGCTGGCCGGTAACATGCGGCGGTTAGCAGTCATTGGAGGGAGTGGCTAACCATGGCAGGGGGGAAAGAAAGGCCTGGCGGAACTGGAATGTTTATGCGGGGACAATGGTTGTGCAATACACTTGTAGACATCTTCTCAGACATACTATTTTTCTATTTCCTGCATATACTATTGCTGCTGAAATTATGTGAATTTTTATGGGACTGATTAAGGTTCTTATATTGCAAATAATTGATCTGTAATATGCTTTTGACATTATAGGCCCCCTCCTCTTAGCTGGCGTATGTGGTGACGTTTTATTTTTAGCAACCAAACAAAAATATCCAATAAGAGAAATGTGTTTTTCATTAGGTAGTATTAATTATATCCACCATAGAAGGTGAAAGACTTGTTGGCAATTCAAAGGTCCTTATCTCTTAATCCTCTGTTTTGATTTCTCCAAGTGATCCTTACTTTGCCTCTCATCCAGAAGCATCTTCTGGCATCTTCCTCACTTCCAGTTTCCCCTCATTCCCTTCACAAACGTGCATGCTCGTAACCTTTCTTGATTACCCCTGACCTCCTGACCTGTAATGACACAGCTGCCACTTTGATCAGCCAATCAGCATACGGCGCCACCCAGGTTCTGAGTTTGGCCGCCACTGGTCTGATAAAGCCCTCTGATAGGCCCCTGCTGATGTATTTCCTGTTTTGCTATGCGTCTTCGTTTTTTCTTTTCTCCACCAGCTGGCCATGCATTCCTGAGAGTGGGAGGGGGGCAGGAGCATTGCCTGAATGTTTACGTTGCATACGCTTGTAGGGGTGACTGTGTGTGTTTTTGTGCAGGGGTCTTAGTATGTTGTTGTGTGCGTGTGTGCTTGGTAGCCTAGATAGTTGGAGCTGGGGTGCTTGGCGGAGGTGAGTGAAATGGAGAGGGTGGGGCTGTTTACATGAGTAGTTGGGGAATAAATGGGGTACATTGTGGCGGTTGGGGGCGACATAGATGGAAGGGATAATGATAGTGAACAGCTGTTAATGTATGTGTTTATGTGTGCGTCACGGGAGTTCACAAGGTTGAGGTGTGAGTTATAAAAGTGGGCAGTTCATGACTGATTCACCGCTTGTTGTTCATCATGGGAATATTTGGTTGTGTTGTTCCTAGTTGTTGTTATCAGCCTTGTGTCCACTTCAACACCAGATGGATGTCAGCATCTTTGTGGGTGGTTGGGTGTGTATTTAGATGGTGATGATTCTCTTCCTGAGAGCTTCGTTACCAAGGTCCAAATGTAGCAGTAGCAGGCTGGGAGCAGACATGCCTGGGCATGAAAATGCACGTGTGCTTCCATTCATAGACACACACGCAACACATAAGCACATGCACAGTTTGTTACCAGGCAGAAGTATTCACTTATGTGTATTTATGTCTCACTGGACACACTGTGCAGTCTGTCTCTTCCTCGTACCTTATTCATACACCTGTTTGATTCTTGATCTTTGCCACATAAAGCATGCATGCATAAAACCTGAAGGTTCTAAGGACATTCATTTGTTTACAGAATGTGTATAACAGGTGAAACGGAAAAAAAAAATTATAGTCAATTGTAGTTATTAATTGCTGTAATGATTAATTACTAATGTAATTTTTATTCTGTCAATGATGTCATTGATATTTTCCTTGCACATTATAGCTGGCTGCAACCTTTTTATGGATCAATTTCATATATTGCTTGTAGAAGCAATATCTACCGAAATAGATAATAAAAAATTTACTGTTGGGATTTTTATGGATTTAAAAAAAGCTTTTGATACTATAGATCATTCTATATTAATGAATAAATTAAAGAAATATGGAATAAGAGGTTTAGCTTATAAGTGGATGAAAAGTTATTTGGAAAATAGATATCAGTATGTGCAGTTTAATAATGTACAATCAGAACACATGAAGATCACTCATGGAGTTCCCCAAGGGTCTGTGCTCGGCCCTAAATTATTTATACTGTATATAAACGATATTTGCTGTGTCTCAAAAACATTGAAAAGTGTTTTATTTGCTGATGATACAACTTTCTATTGTTCAGGAGAAAACCTGAAGCAGCTTCTGACTACTGTGGAGTATGAATTGAATATATTAAAAAAATGGTTTGATGTAAATAAATTATCATTGAATTTAAATAAAACCAAGTTCATAGTTTTTGGCACGAGACAAATCACTCATCAAGTCAAAATTATGGTGAATTCAATTGAAATAGAAAGGGTGAATGAAAATAAATTCCTTGGAATTATTATCGATGATAAATTATGTTGGAAGCCACACATAGAAACTGTTAAAAGGAAAATGTCAAAAATCATAGGGATACTCTATAAAAGTAAGGATGTTTTAAACATGAAATCATTATATATATTATATAGTTCATTATTATTACCATATTTGACCTATTGTGTGGAATTATGGGGAATGGCATATAAAACAAATACTAACACCGTTTTCAAATTGCAAAAGAAAGCTATAAGAATTATTAATGGATCAAAGTATACAGAGCCAACACATCCACTATTTATTAAATTAAATGCAATGAAATTTTATGACTTGGTGGATTTTAAAATAGCACAAATAATGTATAAAGTTTATAACAATTTACTCTGCCACAGTACTCAGAAGTTATTTGAAATTAGACACAGTCCTTATGATATAAGGGGTACAAGTGTGTACAAAAAACCCAAAACAAGAACAAATATTAAGCAAAGGTGTGTATCTGTAAAAGGTGTTGATCTGTGGAATCATTTGGAAATTGCTCTGAAAAATTGTGATTCAATGCTGGAGTTTAAAAAAATGTTTAAAAGTAAAGTTCAAAAAAATTATCTATGTCAAACCAGTATATGAAAAATGTACATGTGAGTATGTGTAAGTGATCCAGATAGGTATTATGGTATATGTTTAGTAAATTTATGTATATATGTTTTTGGTAAATGTGAATAGGTTAAGTGCACTTGTGTATATATATATATATAACTTGGGTTATATATATCATTTATTATTTTATTATTATTTTTAATAATCAGTAAATTAAAATTGTATTAATAATGAAATAAGTTTAAATATATTTAGTAAAAGGGGTAGGACTAGATAAGTTTTTAACTTCTTCCTACTCCCTTTTGAACATGTAAGTTATGATTAATTGAATGATTGTTATTGGGATTTTCTTCTCTTTTGATTGTTGTTGTTTTTTGTTTTATCTCTGCTGTTCATCTGTTTATATGTTCAAAAAAAAAAAAATAATATAAAAGTCATAGAAACAAAAACAAATCATTAAAAGGCAACTCACCATTACAATAAATGAATGTACTGTATTTGTAATTAGTTGGAGCCCTGCATATATTTTCTCTCTTCAATAAAGTGGCTCCTCTCATCTAGTGTTCCATCGCATACCATGTTGGAAGACAGGATTTCGTTGCCAGGCTAAAACAACAACAACAACAACAGCTCATGAGTCTTCTTCGCCTTAAAGGCCTCAGTATGCTTCTGCGAGAGGCTCGCACGGAGGCGTCACAGCGGAGCTCCGCTTGTGCGTTTGCCTTCCGACTTGTGCGCAATACACATCACAATACACATCTGTGTCTGCTGGAGTTTCAAACCAAGTCCCGCTGTCGCTATGGCTGGGCCGCCACAGAGTGGCGATTCCTCTGCATTTTATGACGGATTCAGGAAGTTCAATTTAATTCAGAAACACGAAACAAAGCCGGGGGGAGAGTAAGTTCATCACCGTGGCAATTAATTATTGCCAATTTGCACCGGTGTCAGACGTAAACTCGCCAAAACACAACAGCCATGCGCTTAGCGAACACAGTTTTTCTTTTTTTTTTCTTTTTTTAAGTTATTGTTGTTTTCCGCCTCTCGTCTCAGGCACATATCCACATGCACAGCCGTGGTCTCCGAGCAGGAAGTCGATTTGCGCCGCCAGTTGCCTTCACGGAAACTATCTGGGCGGGGGGCGGGGAGAGAGAGAGGAAAAAAAAAGAAGAAAAAACGCCATCGAACGGACCAATCAGAAGCGAGCTACGCCCCGCCGTCTACGGCGTTCAAGGATTGGCGACGTGTGCACAGCAGCCGGCCACGAGCGACGCGGCACTTAAAATTCATGTGATCTACGGCGGTCATCAACGCGAGAGCAAACGTGGAGGCATAAATTAGGCTTCAGACTACCGTACATTTCCTCGCCACTCTTATGAGGCGCTCCCCATAGTGGCCCGCCAAGTAATTGCTCAATAAGTAATGAACAATGTAGCTGTTATAGTGGCTGTATATTAACTACAAATATTGCGATACTTGCCTAAGAGTATCGATAATCTCTCGGGAGACAAAGTATCACGATTTATTGTGATATTGATATATATTGTCACACGCCTATTGAGGATGGACCTGCATATTTTTCATATTTTTCGAGTGACCATGGTACTGGTCTCATTTTTTTTTTTTTTTTTTTAAATCTTCTATTTTGGCTAGGCTGGAACAAATTAATGGCATTTCCATTCATTTCAGTGGGGAAAGATGATTTGACATACAATTGTTTTTAGTTTCAACTTCAAGCGTAGTTACGGCATACATTGAACTTGTATCAACAACAACAAATGAATGAAACGTGACCACATTTTACATACTGGGATTCTTAATTACAGACTCTCACTCAGTGATTTCACAGGTGGCAAATGTCTTAACTTTGGCCGTTGTCGCTCTGATTATTTATGTTTGAATTGTGTGTTTGACAAATTGGATGCCCTCGTGGCTTAAAAAACATCTATGCTAAGAATAATTTATGCAGTGGGTTTGATGAATTTGGTGAAGGTATTTTAAACAAAAACTAAACATTTGTATTCTCTGACACTAAGTTGCTTCCTTAAAACCCAGATTAGGCAGTCACTTACCGAGACAACGGAATCAGTATCAACAGAGTAATCTCATCTGACCTTTCCAGACCTCCCACTTCTACCCAGACTGTTTTGACACACTGGAACACCTCCAAATGACCTCACTAGTGATCATATTTGCTTCTGATGGTTACTGCAAACGTGAAAGAGGAAATATTTACGTCAGAACTAATTAGAATCACATTTTGTGAAGGGGACAAACTTCTCCACAAAATACCCCTCCGCCGCACGCACCCACACACTACCACCACCACCACTTCCTCATCTTCACATCTGTCCCTCACCCCACTGTTTTTGGATTGTAGGACTGAGGTCTGGAGAGAGGAGCAACAGTGAAGAAAGATTCTGAGTGTGGATGTGTTTCTCTTGTGTCATTGAGAAAGTAAGAGTGAATGTGTGGGCCACCCAGAGGCCTGGCTGCTGAAGCTGTTTACAGTCATCTAGCCACATCTCTCCAACTGTTGCATCTTCTTTCCTGCCTTTGCAATTTCTACTCGCCCAATTATTTTCTGTAATTGTAGATTTGAAAGAAAAACGGTATAATACGCAAATAAACTATAGATTGAAGGTCAACAGTGGCCTGTTTCAGAGATTGCAATATCATGGAATGTGTGCAAGGTAAACAGCAAACACTCATTCTCATTACGGGTGACCTGAATAAGTCGATACTGCAGATGTGTAACAGCTGAGAAAGAAAAAAGCACCAGAAATATAAATGTCAATCGTGAAGTGACAACTACTATCGCTACTACTACGACATGAATGAATAATATATTATTTATCAAATATATATTTTTAAATATAACGTGAACATGGCACTGTTGAGAAAAGTGGTGGTTTACAAAGTCAAATGATGATTGATTGCGGTCACTGCTTTTAGGTGACAGGCAACCACCCATTTATTTATTTACTTAATTAGTTTCTTAACCGCTTACCATAAACGATGTGAAAAAACAAAGTTGCTGTGAGGAAAGTTGGTTGGGGAAAATCTGGCCAGCTGTGGATCTGTTTTTGATATGTAATCACTACAAAGGGAAAACTGTTGACTCTTCTTCTGAACAGGTTGCCTATTGTGTTTCAATTTTCATTGTAATTAAAAGAAGTAAGACAGTTGTTGATGTCAGAGAGGTAGCATTTAATAGTAGGAAAGCCAAGGGCAACAGCATGTGGAAGTTTTTCTGGACACACCACAGTAATCAGCTGTAGTCAGCTACCTCTTTAATCTAGTGTAAGACATATCCATCATGACAACAAGTAAAGAACTGGAAACACATTTGTTAATTCTCAGCTTCTTGCCTGCCAAAATCTGTAGCCTTGCAAGATGACACGTTGCCAAAACTTTGTCCGATAAACAAGCTACTTGTGAGTCCATCTGACTTTGGTTTACTAGCTGCACTTTTTTTACTACTTGAGTATTGTGACCTTAAATGAACTAAAGAGAACATTAAAAGATGGTAGAAATTTCACCTGTGGTTAGGCCCGAGAAAGCTGACTTACAAATGTGTTTGCTCCTAATGCTGTCCATTTTTTTATGTGGCACTATTCTCTTAAAATGTTGGTCAGAAGTCAAAAATAAGAAACTATGTCTGTCTACATTTCATTTTCAGTTGTCACTTCTTCAAAAATTGCATGATGTGCTCTCAGTCAATACAAGATGAATATGTTTCATCCACACACGCCCGGACGCCCCTACACACACTCTGCCGACACTCACACAGACGTAGACACATGCATTGGTTGAGACCGGGGTCACCCCCAGTTCTAATCTCCGTAACCTCACCACTGTGGTGTCTTTCTGTAGTCTGCCAGACTTTCCTAGCGTGTGTTGAAAACTGGATTAAACCACAACTTGAATGCCTTGTCGCTCTCACTCACGCACAAACACAGCACATACCCGCACACTCCATCAGTTGTCGAATGTCTACTCTGGTATGATTCATCCCACCACACTGCCACCACGGCCACAAGACCCGCTGCCTCGAGAGATTTCGCACTCTGTTCGTCAACACCTCCGTTTCACTGTACAGATATGGTCATAGTTAAAGGCCTGACCACCAACATTTGGTTGCATTTATTGAATGAACTGCCTTGTGGATGCCATTTCTCCCAAGAGGCTTTTGGATTATCCTTCCTCTGCAATTGTTATAAAGTCAGTCGCATTGTCAGACTGATTAAAGCCTTTTTAAGACTCTTTGACCTCAGTGAGAGTTCCTCTATTCAGAAATTCGGTCATGTGCGGTCACCCAAGAAGCTGGAGTACACAACCCCACCCTTCATTCACTCCCGATTGAGACCAACAAGTGCTCGATTATTTTGAGACACCACAAAGGAAAGGTTGCTCTCAGACTATGACAAGTATTCTATTTTTTATATATTTGTTCTTATTATCTTTGATTATCTGAGCCAGGATGTCCCATTTTTACACATACGTTAGGGGTGATTTTGCATTTATATTCTATTGTGGATTTATTTATTTTTTTCTTGTTGAGGTCTGAAACATGTAGGTAATGTCATGGACATGCCCTCTAGCTGTTTTGAGATTAGCTGATACTGATGTTGCCTCTTTATGATTTTTTTTTTCTCAAAAGCAGCAGGTTGAATCAACCTTTTGTGCTCACAGGAGATAATTGTGCCAAAATGTTCTATTCAGACAAAAAAACAGAAACGAGACATGCACCTTCCTCTTTTTATCAAAGACATTTTAACACATCACGTCAGGACAACTATGTCCTCCATATTTCATACTTAAATCTTCGCCAATGAATAATAGAAGACTCACCCTGCTCACATTTTCCTCATATTGATTTCACATGCATTTCAAGGCTGCCGGACATGCACCTTTTTTTTTTTTTTTTTGCTGTTTTTTTGTTAAGGAAAAAATATTATACTTGAACGCACAAAAGCTTTTTTCCTCCAAAAGCTATTTTCGTACTTAATGGTCATGTTGTGGGAAATTAAAAGCAAAGGTCATATAGAACAAAGCTGTTCTTTGTGAGTGTCTTTCCATTTCTTTTCGCTTCTCATCTTTCTCTGTGTTTGCATGCTGGATTTCCCAAATGTTCAATTTCAAAACGACAACTTTGTCAATGTTTTACAAAGCACCTTTATGGCAGCTTCTTCATCACAGTTAGTATTTTGTTATTCATTGATCTGTTCTATCTTAATATATTATACATACATGGTGAAATGTGTTTGTATCATTTTAAAAGTACTTAAAGGCCTTTTTGAAAACAATGTGAAAAAATGTAGAATATGCTATAACATGCCTACGCCGTATTTTTAATAGTGCAAATGTCACTTATTGCTGCGATGTTCTGCAACGTGACACCACAATGTAAAGGGATTTAATATAGAGCAATGTTTGGAAACTAAAAGCACACATTTTTAATTTTAAATTGGGTGTAAATGTGTGGAGAAACACCTGTGATATGGTTCCCATCTTAACACTGAAAAACACGCGTCTTCGAGATCGGGACATCTGTTTGGTTTGGGCATCTGAGTACTTCGCTGTCAGAATAGCAGAGTTTGAATGCAGGCTCGTCTTAACTTTTTGCTTTGAACACTTATTCAATAAAAGGTACATTTATTGTTACTACTATGTGCAGCAAAGATAGTTTAAAATTACAGCTGGTCCTCTGACATGTGTCGTTTTAAGGTTACAAATGGCACACAATGAATTAGTTTGCACAGCAGTGGCATAAAAATATGTGGTCACTCAGTACACGGAGGCACAATCAACTTACTTTTTTCACTACATACTTGTAACTGTAATTATGACTTTACTACTAGGTTAGTGTAAATTGGTGATGGACAGTGGCTAGTTCCAACTTACAGCTATGTAGGAATTTGAGCCCAAATATCTTTACAATAGCCTTTTTATTTGACCATCAAACATCTTCTAATTAACACCATAGCTGTCCATAATGGGCACTCCTGCAAGCCTCTGGATTCGGGTTCAAAATTCCCGCCCTCTGTCTGCGGATGTGACACCACGCGTGCAGTGTGTATGTGACGAAAGGAGTGTGCACTTTCATTATTTGGCCACATGTGGCAGTAGCGATTCGAAATTCAATTTCCTGCATTGAGCACCTTTAAGCACGAATTTAGGTTACGTTGCTGCTCTAGGAATGGAATTCCATCATGAACTGAAAACGCCCTGTGCAGTGTCCATTGAAATATTTAAAGTGCATCCAAGGTTGAACTTGCGTTTATGTATAGAAAATCAATATTAATTTGACAAAGTGTGCATGAGAAATGTCCTTTTGGATAGCGATATAAAAAAGAGAGAGAGAGAGCGAGATCAGTGCCAATTTAAAAATTCTGCTGCTCTTTTCTTGGGCAGATTTGATCATATTCATTACTGTACAGTTATCAAGATCATCCTGTTTGCTAATAAGATGCTCTGGAAAGCACTTTGATAATGCAACACATGTATAAAATATGATACATATACTTTGTTTTCAAAGGATATGTTTTAGGAATGACTTATTTGTATTTTATGTTATCATGATTGTTCTAAACTTTTATGAAAGGGGATTGTGACAATTGGAAAACGCAGGTCCCAGTGCGACAGCAGTTGCTAACCACTGCTGTGTGTACGCTGAAGAGTTTTCAAATGACTCTTTCATGCGTGAAAACAAATGCCATCACCAGCTACTGGCCTGGCATGCTGTTCGTGTTTTCTAGCTCTTTATGCAGGACTTAGTTATCCCCTGAAAGTGATTTCCAATCAGATGATCGCCTTTCTTATCAGTATTGCACCAGTTTCTGTGAGAAATTCCCCCATCAAAGTCAGTAACTTATTCAAATCAATTCCAATCTATCCAAAACTTGGATTGTCCAATTTGAGATTGGAACCACAGTTTGTTCACTGATTGTTTTGAACATTTTGCCTGCATGCGCCATGACCCTGACTCACCGACACAAGTAGGACCACCATAAAGGCAGCGACCATACATTGGAAGTTGAGACCAACTTCTTTCCAGATGAGGCAAACTGTGGGTGTAATGGGTTGTTCATGTGCTAAAGAGAGGTACGGTTACATGTCTCGGAGTATAGGGGCCTCTTCCTAGTATTCCATGACGGCAGCTTGATTCAATTGAGAGCGTGGTGAAGATGATGGTAGGGTGAGGAAAACGCTCTGCCTTCAGTTTTCTCCATAAATCACTCACTTTACTCCCTCTCTTACTCACTCATTCATTCACTCTCTCACACGTGTGCACACGCACACTTTCTCGCGTTCACAGATATAGACAAGGCGGGAGAGGCAGACAGCCACACAGGACAGAATGTTTCCACTGGGAGGGCGAGGGGGGGGGACAGGTTAACTCGTGCTGTAATGTGATGAATGTTTTCAAATAGAATACAACCGATTTCTTTGAGAACCCCGCAGCAATATGTAATGTGTATGATTATGATTGTCCATCCATTAGAGGTGGGAATCTTGGGGCACCTCACGATTCGATTGCGATTACGATTCAGAGGCGACGATTCGATTATAAAACGATTATTGATTTCCCCCCAGGCAGCAGAAAAAAAACAATGTATTTTGGCGCTTTTAATGTTTCGTACATTAGTTACAAAAATAGTACAAAAGTCCTCTCAGGCCTAAATAAACTACTATTTCAGTATCAAGTTAACAGTTCAAAACAGTAAATAAAATACTCAAGTCCTCATTCTGTAACAACAGCTTTTAAGTATATTCAGTCTTCAACAGAATAAAACATAGCATTGAGCAAAAATATATTATTTTTATCCACTCAAAAGTGCACTGAGGTATAAATGAAAGACAATGTGAACTACTACTTCAATACAAATGCCTTAAAAAAAAAAGTGCTTTCCTGCTTTTTAAGTTGTGTAAAGATGAACATGTAAACATTAAAGTTTCTCAGAGGTACAAAAAAAAAACCCTCAAGTGCTTTTCTGCTTTTTAACTTGTGTAAACATGAACGTGTAAACATTAATGGGATCGTTCGGCTTTTTTAACATGAATCTCAATTTGATCCTCACCTCCCGTGTGTGCGATCAGCGCTGACTTCGGCGTTGGACGAGAGGAAAATAGTCCAGCAAGCTGGCTGGGGTCTCGGAAATAAAGCGTTTTTCTTCTAAAAACTATTTGTTTTCAAAAGCGTGATACATTTCCATCACAATACTCTTTTCTGAATAAAGTCAGACGCCATTACCGCCAGCCACTACTTTTCTGTTCGTTCGTTCGTATCACTGCGCGGCGCCCTGTAGAACGCTAACCGACGCACTGCAGCCAGCTAGCTGATACTTCCGCCTGAAGTTGTTTGCCTTTTCAGCAGGTCTGAACTCACGAAGAGGTGGGTTGGTCAGCTCAGCCATGCTTGTTGTTGTTTTGAATCTCGAGGCGTGAGTTGTGGATGTGTACTCTCGGTCCGTCCCAAAAAGCGTCCCGAAGACCGCGCGCGCTACTGCGTTTCAGTTCCGCGTACTTTTCGCTCGTTTCGCTTCCATTGGCATATTTATATAATCGGAATTTGGACATTTGTGAATCGTTCTCGATTGTTGCACGGCCGAATCGTGAATAATCTAAGAATCGGAAATTTTGCACACCTCTACCATCCATCCATCCATCCATTTTCTCTGCCGCTTGGCCTCATTTATGGTCATGGGTAAACTGGAGACTTTTTTTCCCAGCTGTCTTTGGTCCAGGGGCAGGGACAAAAACATATAGAACAAAAACACACTCACAATCACTTTTTTTTTTTTTTTTTTTTTTTTTGTACTATCAAATTAGTCTTCAATTTTCCTTAGCATGCACACTTTTGGGATGCGGGAAGAAGCTGGAGTATCCGAAAAAAAAGAAAAGAAAAAACAAAACTAGATTTGAACCACAGACTCCTTAACTTTGAGTGAGACATGCTACCCTCTGGTAAAATACCAGAGAAGGTTAAAAGGCAAACCACCTACAAGGCCTTTGCTAAAAAAAAAATAGACTTATAGTACATAAAAAATTACATCTGCCAACACGAAACATTAAACACTCGTTTGTATTGTTCTTGTTTGGTTTTAGTGTATGTACTATGTAATCCTTTCGAATGAGAATTTTATTGTGTGTTTGTTAACTATTGTTAATTACTTGTTATACTTTACTATTTGTGAATGCCTTATCTGGTAAATTACTAGTTTTAGGTATTTCTTCCAATTGTTTTTCTGTTGTTTCTCGTTTAATGTTTCTTCTGGCTAATACTGTCTTTTTAAACCACATTTTACCATGTTTTTGTGAAATTGCACTGTCCCCTTTCAAATAAACCAAACTCAGTCTCAAACCACACTTATTCCACCCGGCTGTTCTAGTTGTGGGAATGCTGAAGCATTCCCACATATGTTATTGTGATTTTTATTCTCCACACTTTTTTTTGCCACATAACTCCCACATAAAAATTCCAATTTACACTGTTCAAATTTCAATTAGCTGCAAAAATTGACGCCTCCCGGGGTATATATCGTCTGATTCCCCATTACTTACAGTACTCACACAATTTAACGTTTTCCCCATTCATTTTCAATGGGACAGACATTGAACTTTTTCTAAGTATCACTTTTTACGCCCACTTCCATACATATAACTTATCATCATTACCAGGTGTCTGATACTGCTCGGTGGCACAGTTGGTAAAGTGCATTGCCCAGTCACCAGGAGATCATAATTTCATAATTTATCTCTCAATTGACTTCATAAGCATTCCTGATGCATTCAAATCTTAGCATTCAGCATTCCCACGCAATTTCTCCAGAAATTGCACTTAGTCTAATATATAAATTATTAGGGGTGTGAATTGTCTAGTGCCCGACAATTCGATTCGTATCACGATTCATAGGTTATGATTCGATTCGATACCGATTAATCCTGATATGAATTTATGTCGATTGTTGTAATTTTTTATTTATTTATTTTTTTTACTCAAATTTAAAAAATACTAATTAGTAAACCTGCGATTGGCTGGCAACCAGTCCAGGGTGTCCCCCGCCTACTGCCCAAAGCCAGCTGAGATAGGCAATGGATGGATGGATGAATCAGTAAACTTGTACATGTACACTGTAAGATTTGTATGAAAATGTCTTATAACTGTGAGCCACTGTATTTAATCTGTTTCATGTTTGAACAGCATTGAAATAAAATATTAGAGCTTAATGTTCCATTAATATAACATTCTTCCACGCTTAAGGTGTGAACCATAACCCTAAGTAAGACGTTTTGTTGATTTTTTTTCCATTAAAAATGGATGTTTAAAAATCGATTCAGCCGCCTGTTAAATCGATTCGAGAATTGCGAGCTTTAATATCGCGATATATTGCCAAATCATTTTTTTAACACCCCTATAAATTATTGTATACCGTATGATGTTATTTATTCATATTGGGTTTTTAAACTTCAAAGTAGCCAGCAGTCAACCCATAATGGGAGCATTTTTTTTTTTTTTAAATGAAGACAGTGACAAGTAATTAAATAATAATAATAATAATAATAATAATAATAATAATAATAAACATTGTAGTAAGTAAGGTTCATTTGTATAGCGCCTTTCACAGACAGAAAGTCACAAAACGCTCCACAGGGTATTAACAAAATGTGCCAGCAATATAGTTTATTTCTTGAGTATTGCTTATATTATATCAGTGTTTCATCAGTGATTTGTCAGGTAAATAGACAGAGTAGGTGTTGGCAGTACTACGTAATCGACTACGAATGTAGGAATGTGTAAAATTGCTTTGCCAAAGGACTTCATTTTTAAGGTTGAACCCTAAACTTAAAAATAAAAAAAAAAGAGAAAAAAAAAACCACTTCACAAGCTAAAATAACACATTTTCTGTAGGACTGCTCGTTTTTCCGTCATGTTAAAGAACATCCACTGACTTCCAAAACATCCTGTTTTGCATGTGTGACCTGACATCACACATGAATTGATGATAGTTTATTATTTGGATTTCAACTTGAGTCACTGTTGTTCCTTTATCAAGTCACTGATAGCAGCTGAGGTAAACAAAACAACTGGTGCCTGTTAGTCTCATATCAGCTGAGAAGGGAACATGTATACAACATGTACTTGCACCTGGCCACATGCGTAATAATCCAGCGTAAATGAGAATACCAGTGAAAGTTCCCTCATCGCTCGTGCTCCCACTTTAAAAGGCTTTGGAAGCCCACCCCGCTCTGCCTCTTGGGAATCAAACCAAACTATGTGGTAATGAAAGGCTTGTCTCTCTCGGTATTTGGGGAGGCGGTGTTGGGGGGGGGGGGGGGTGAAATGGACAATCTAACATTCACATCAGAGTCGGCCCATTCTTTTATGCCTACTCACTGAACCCCAACTAAATACTTGACATATTTAAACGGAATATTTGATTCACAGTGCTGGCAATTTATTTCAAGATGTTGGATCTACAGGAGATAATTAAAGTGGATTTGTCAAGTGGAAGCTGCTGCTGGTGTGAACTACACTGTTTGCAGCCGTAGATCACCTTGGGGGATGGATTTATGATGATGAATGGGTTTTCACTGGATCCAAACAGTGATCACTGCTTACGATTTGGCTGTGAATGCAGCAGAGTCATTTCAGGACCGCAATAATCTGGCTCCAGTTGAAAGGCGCTGCCAGGTGTCCATTGGAGAGGATAAGAAGGAGACGGTGTTGGAAGTGTGCATGCTGCACCCACTGACCCGAGTGTGAGTGTGTATGCGTGTACTGTACTGCACAGCAGCCTGACAGACTGGTGGGCCAGCGATGCATTAGCCATGGCCAGAGATTGGTATGGAATAAATAATGGATACCATCCTTTACTTCTGAATAAATCAGGACCAGAGAAATGGAGAGAGACAGGAGATTACATCCAGCAGTGAGATGGCGAAATTGAAAGTAGGGCAG
Source organism: Festucalex cinctus (assembly GCF_051991245.1). Classification (NCBI taxonomy): domain Eukaryota; kingdom Metazoa; phylum Chordata; class Actinopteri; order Syngnathiformes; family Syngnathidae; genus Festucalex; species Festucalex cinctus. The sequence continues at coordinate 15,220,577 of NC_135413.1, forward strand.
AGAACCGGAAGAATTATGTCGTGGGGTAAAACGTTGTCCTGCTTTCCAAATCTCACTTTTCATATCTGCATCCTGCATCATTAAAACATCTTTAGTTTCGATGCTTTTTGATGAGATCATTGTTGCTTTTCTTCAATAATTTCTTTGTTGTCGACTTTGCTTTTCAGGCTCAAGGCCAGACGTTCGCCTTCCCTGATTTATTCCTGGAGAAGACCAGCACGCCAGCAGAGGGTTCCATGGAAGAGATACAGGAGAAGTTCATGGAGGACGAAAAGCAGAGGCAGAAACCTGACCCGAGGAGAGGAGGGGTCACCGAGTGGTTCGGTCTCTGAGGCGGCTCACCGACTGGGAACTGTGCGTGTGGGCGAGTCGGCGGCTATTTCATCGAGGCAAATCACATTGAAGAAGCAACTTTTGGGATGCCATTTCGATTTCTGCATAGAAAGCGCGAAACGTCTGCATCTGTTCCTATGTCAGTGTGTGTTTGCGTGTTTCTGTGAGATATCAGCAACTGGAGCCAGAACAGAATCCCTGGAGGAGGCGAAAGGAACGGCCTCTCTTTCATGAAACTATCCCACCCTACAGAACCTCCATCACCTCACATGACCTCCTCCGAGGTTTTGTTTCTCCTGCCTCCTTTTGGGCCACATATTTTCTTAAAAAATAAAAAATAAAAATCATGTTTGCTACGAAATCTCATTTGAAGTGAAATATTGAAATAGTACATTAACACGAGTATCTGTGCAGGCTATTTTCATGTTATGTTTCATGTTAAATCAAATCAAAATCAAGTTATATTAATATTTGTACCATTATTGCTGCTCTTTGTAACAATTTTCCTCAAAATATCTTTACAATAGCCGTTTTATTTGGTTATTTATGACTGAAACATCTTCTAATTTAGATTAACATAACTGTTAAGTATGGATTTTCAGACTGGATTCGGGTTCGAATTCACCCTGAGATGTGACGTCATGGACACATTGTGTACATGGAGAAGGGTGTGTCCAGTTTTGAATGTTAATAAGCAGAGTTTCAATTAAAAAATAAGAATAATAAGCAGAGTTTCAATTAAAAAAATAAAATAAAGTGCTCAAAAGTTTCATTTTCGTCCACAAGGGGCAGTAGCGATTCAAAATTCAATTTTCTGCATTCAGCAGCTTTAATATTAAAATGTAAAGACAATAAAGCCCTCCTAAAACTTTTAAGACAAAGGTTTTACCTGTCATGACTTTTATAAAAGAATCCCTTGATGAGTGAAAATGATACCCTGGACTCAAGCATTGGGGGCAGTCTTACTGCATCTTCCCATAAAGCAGAAATCCCATTGAAAATGGACTTTTTAATGTCGTGATACAAATGATGGGTGTGTGGAGAATTGCCTTGCCCATCAAGGGGAAAGTTACACAACCAAGTAAATGTTTTGTTATCTACCCATTTTTGAAAATGTATGAGCGAGCTGTTCTGCACTTCTACCCCACTGTGCCAAAACACAGTTGCTCAGCCAGTGACCACTTTGACACGGCAGCACGAGTATGTCAAAGCCAAAAAGGTAAGCAGGCTGCAGTGTTAGCACAGATTAGCGTGAGGTTTTTGGCAACGTTCAGCTAGGTTGATGATGTTAAGGTGAGAGTAGTGAATTCTTTTGTGTGTGTGTAATTGTTCCTTTGATGTCTTGTACAATATTGCATGGCAGCAATATGGAAGTGTTTTTTCTTTTCTTCAGACCTTTGTGAGTTTCACCACAATTTCATTCCAGTCTGCCTTTGTCCATCTTACTTCCTCTTCCACATGTTGGTCTTCCTCTGACACGGCACTAACAGAAGTGGTGTGGTATCCCTTACAGCTTTGACTTGCAGCCAGTTGGAAGAGACCACCAGGACAACCCACATCCTTTTCTTTTTATGAGTTTGCCTCGGATTAATTGACCAATTTAGGTAAACAACGTTTGAGATGTTTCAGCAAAGCAACATCATGGAGTGTTTTATTATTTCGTTCTAGCACCTCTTGCCATGAGTTGAGAAAATCTGTCTAATTGTTACTGCTTGTTGCAATGAGAAGCAATAAACAGTCACTTGCACAAAAGTGGTGCGCTTGCTTTTCCTTGCTCTCCTCGCCTCATCTCCCATGACTGCTGCACTCAACAAGCGGCTGTCCGAGTTTCTGCTCGCCACACGAGCTGGCCCGCACACGTGCCAACGTGGTTTGGTAGCTGTTTTGACAAAGTAATGATCTGTGATTGAATCGGGCCACTGGAGGAGTGAGCTCTCTTACGGTAAAAAGGGTCCATAAAGGGGAGGGACCGCTCCCAGGCCCGCTCAGAACGGCCATTATGCCTGCGGGCCAAGGTTACAGTAAGTGTCCCCCAGCCGTGACCACAAAATGCTGGCTCATACAAAAGGTCCAGTCCACGACCCACAGCGAGCCAACTCTGCTATCACTAAGGAGAATGTCAATATTGATCCTGCTGGCCCATTGTGTGCTGCCTGGAACCGCTAACCCCCTGCGCTGCTTTAAAGTGGGCTGATTTCAACAGTGCAATCTGCTTATTACTCAGCTATTCCGTCTGCCCGACTTGTATACTTGCTTTGTGCTGCCCCCATTTAAAAAAATAAATAAATTATTGTTTTTTTTTTCCCTATCCGCTTTTCATCTTGAATTTCCAATTGTTTCAATGTATAAAAGCCTATTAAGAGTTTTGCAACAATCCATGCATAATATGTGTAAGTGCAACTTTGGCATTTATTTATTAGTCCACATGTTGCAAGGGTTAGTTTTGAGTAATGAACACAAATAGATCAGATGGTTGATGCTGACCTCGTTAAAGGCGCAGTCTGCCGGATTCACTAAGGAAAATGCACTTTTTAAATACAGGATGTACACACTTTAACTTTCTCTCAGTCTACACATTTGTGTTTATGTTAATATTTGGTGGTGATTTTGTCCTTTTTTTTTTTTTTTTTTTCTACTTTCATTTTAAATGTAGGAGTGAGAACACGTAGTATTGGCTAGAATTAGAATAATCTCTGTAGTTTGAAACTGTCCCGAGTTGTCCTAAATGAATGTTTACTGATTGTGTTTTGTGATTTTCAGTGGTGTAAAATTGGATTGCCTCATTTTTCTCACAGGTGCTAATCTGTTGATCATTGGTCACCCAATTGACTCTGAACACATTTGGATGATGACACACGGAGAAAACGATGATTTGAACCTTGTTTTTCAGAGCGTTGTCAGACACTCGGTTGATGAGATCACTGCTGCTCCCACTGATGAGTAAGTTGGTGAACAAATTCAAACTGAGGCTGCAGGAGGTGTTAAACAATTGAGTGACTCACTGGAAGCCGAGACTTGCTAGAGTCTTTCTTAACGGCCTGATTTCTGTTTTTAATTTGAGGGAAAGCTTGCAGTTCCATAATGATGTTAAAATAATGATATGCTCACATTTTTACACCTGATCATCCGGATTCACTTGGACTGTAATAATCAGTACAGTACAATATGTTTTTCAAAAGTAAATAATTTCATATTTTGAATATTATGATGTGGAAATTCAATCAAAATGTCATAGTTTTCTGGTTGTGAATAAACCAGATGACAGGTAATCTTGCCAGAAAAGAACATGGGGGTCGACCACTAAATGCAACATTGACCACCAAATCTATATAGCAGGAAAATTGACATTTATATGTCATGTTCTCCCAACATTTACGAGACAGCTTTATGCAGTCACAGTCAGCATCATTTACCGCTGCCATAGTCCATGCTTGTCTTCAAGCAGACTGAGTCATCAAACTGTTGCGCAGGCCTGGCCAAGACCCGAATGCTGACAAATACAAATTGACTAACCTTCACAGGTGAACTTGATTTGACATTGTCAAAAGATTTAAACGCACACCCAACTGTTCATTGTTTTTCTTCTCTAACAAGCAGGTGAATGAACATGGGTGGAGGGGGTCTGGAATGTATCACAGTGTTTAATCCATGAATTGGTGGATAGATATCCTGATACATGTGTTATGGAAACAATCTTCATCAAGAGATGTAGATGGACTGGAAAGTGTCACAGAAAGGCATAGAAGTGGACGACCTGAGAAAATCAATATCTCCGTTGTAAGTTTTGACATTCAGCTCCTTGTTAGAGAACAGCAGGTTGTACAGAAACAATGAACAATTGTGTGTGCATTCAGATTTTTTGAGAGGGTTACACTAAGTTCACCGAAGGCTCCAGTCCTGAAATTAACCTGATAGCCCAATATCCCATTTTGTGAGCAGTTTGCCATTCTTCTGCTGATTTTTATGACATAGAGCCATCAAATACACTGTCAGAATGAGTGTGCTGCTATGAAATGGTGATTCAGTGATGACATGGTAATAATGTCATGACTTAATGCATACGCTGATGTCATCCCGAAACAGCCCACTGGTCCCAAGGGACATACTGTATTTGCATTTCATCGGGCAGTTTCTATTAATTTATCATGCTCTGTATAATTAACCAATATATTTTTAGGAAGCCATATGCATCACTAAAAGACCGTAAAGCCATGGAATTTTGGAAAATGGTAACTGATCAAATTGAAACTCAAATCTATTTCACGTCTCGCTTAGAATGAGTGTGCTGTTATCATTATTATTTTAATGTACTGGAATTCCTCTGAATTACTAACAAGCTATGATTCGGCAATGATGTGACAATGATGTTATGAATCAATATCCAAAGTGTCAATGTCATTTTAATGCTTAACCATTTACCAATATAGGATCTTAACTTAAAATTGCATCTGATTACATTTTTTTATGTTCATTTAAATCTAGCTGGAAAAGTGCATTTTCTAATTTCAGAACTTTTTTTTTTTTTTTCTTGCAAGAGTACAGACAGAGAGCTCTATTTTCATGCTCCTAGCACGGCGAGCATTCAAACTCTGCATGGAGGCGGCCTAGACAAAGATGAGCAAATAGAGCACACCTTGGGCATGAAAAGTTTTGTGGGAACCTTTGCCCGGTTCTTTTACCTTTAATGCTAATAGTAATGACCAGAAGACTGTATATTCTCAGTTGAACTATTTACTGGATGCCAGAAAGATCGAGTCCATAGCTGTGGAGCCTTTTTCTCTTAATGTGGAAGAAGGTCTAATTTATCAAAATGGTTTCTACTCTTACATGCTTCCAGCAGGTGTAAATTTTGGTTAACTTTTAGCTATCGTCATGTGCACCGGACACAGGTCAAAGACAGTACTCACGTTATACCGGAATGCCCATCATGGCAAATTCCCTCACGAGGCTTGCAATGGCACAAAAATCAAGATGTGCCAAATTTTACGCTCGACTGCAACTGCACCGTCAATGAATATAGAGCCCAGAAAGTCAAGGATGGGCCAATAACATTTACTCTGATAAGCATCCCATCAGATCACTATGATGTCATTTGTTTACTGCTCATAGGTGGCATATTTGCATATGTTGAAAACGTGAACAGCTCTTCTGCATTTTCGGCCTGCAGAAAATTAATTATTTATTATTTCTGAAGTAGTAGCAATTTGTTGTCTTATATAGTTTTATATACATTAGCTGGCTGCTTTTGTAATTTCCCCAGTAGACTGTAGCAATAATGTTATTCAGAGTGGATGAATGATACAGGGTGACATGAAGACCTGCAACTCTTAATCTTACTTTAACAATGTTGTGGTTTGAAGTGACAGCTGTGTTGAGAACCTGGCTTACATCCAAAAGGTACTGTGTTCCTCAAAAGTGCCTCCTTGCAAAGTGTGCCGTTGCAATTCATTGAAATGACCTTCTTATGGACAGACCAGACTCACTGCAAGCATCAGCAAGAAGCTCCTTCATTATAATGTGAGGCAATTTGTGTTGATAAGCACCTTGCTATTTAGTGAGCTCTGAAGAGAAAGGTCATTGTGGATACAGACTGTGGTGTGGCGGTGTAGATGCAAAACTAAGACAAACGTGACAGGCCCTTTGACTTTGAGGTTTTATATACATGGCATATACTACGTGAGGCTTGTACAGTATGTATAATGCAGAGAATTCTGTGCATCAGCAAGAGATAGCTTCGATCCTTCCTCAGCAATTACTTGCAGGAAACAAAACATAAAGTGGATTATGATTTATTTTTTATTTTTTTTAAATACAGTATTTAAAGTTGTGCCATCAGTAGAGTAACCACAACAAGCTATAGGGACGAATTGATGTGTCAAACCAGGTCCAGAAGATAAAAAGCCTGCCACAGTTTGGCTTTAGCCACAGCACAGGTGCTTCTACTCAGCTGGGAGGTAAACGAGCTCTCCTGTTCTGGACCTGGATTTGACACCTCTGGTTCCCACAGAGCAGCGAGGATACAGTACAGTGCGGGTTTGTTTGCTTCATTTGTACTGCACATGTTGCTGCTGTGTGTTTTAAAGATGCAGTTGTATGTTTATAAGTAACAGCTATGCTAATTTCCATTAGCCCTTCTTTTGTGTTTCAATATTAAGCTAGTGGACATTCGTTACTTTTGTACGTGTTTGAATGAACATTTTGGTGTTAAAATACACGTTTGAATCTTGTTTTTTGGGTCAGTATTACAGTAAACTTCACCTCCGAGTGAAGTGTGCAAGCAAGAGAGTGAAAGGAAGGAAAACTTGAAAAAGTGTGTTTTAATACGTTCTAATATGATGTAATCAGTTGAAATGTGTTTAATGTGTGTGGGAGGGGTACAAAATAAAACATGTTTTTAGGATCTCTCATCTACTGTATCACAGATTTGCAGCTATTGCGGGTGGATCTGGAACGTATCCCCCACGATAAATGGGGACTCACTACCGTGGGAGGCCAAGAAAAGTGACAGTAAAACAGACAAAGGGCACATCAAGCTTTAAACTGGAAGCTGTCCAGCAGCTCAGGACTGCCAGGATTAAGTGAGATTCTGGTCTTACGCCACAGAGTCCAGAAAGGTCTGTTAAGAAATGGTCTCTATGGAACTATCACACAAGGATTCCTGCAACAGATGGTATGGACCCCACTGATTCTTGATTTAAACCCCGTCCATTCAAACAGGATAGACATGTCATCTAAACAGACACAACTGAAGCACTTAGCTGAGAACAACCTGCCTGCCAAGGACTTAAAAAAATAAAATAAAATAAAAAAGTGTCCAAAACAGAGGAACTGGTGCTCTTTTACAGGACACCCAAAACAAATAAGTCTGACAACACTTGTAAATGTATTTTTAAGTACCTCCAAAGTTGTATGCCTTCAAGACACAATTTACAATGTAGTGTTCAGTTTGGAGTTCAAACATCATCAATCCTTCCCGAGGAGAAAAAAACAATAGAGTTGTTTCTTCTTCTTGTGAGACTTCAACACAGTGAGCATCTCAGGCAGGATTCCTCAGTAAGCACAGTCCAGTCCAGACCTGGGCCTAAAAGCCTTTCTTTATGGACCCGGAGTTATTATTGGGCCGTGTGAGGTATGCTTGCAATTTTAACTAGCACTTCTTTTGAAGATTTATGATCGTCTTTTCTGGTCATTACTGTGGTCCTCCGGGGTCACTAACCTTCGAGAAACTGCGAGCTACTTAGAAAGGGCTACAAATTTAATGCACACTTGTAAAAGAAATGTGCTCAAATGACCTTTAATTATATATTGTTAATAATCATTTATGATATTCATTTGGTTAAAGGTAGAATAAATTTCAACGTATACTTCATTTCTATAAATCACTACAAGTGTTTACATTTTCAGATGCCTTTTACATTACAAGAAAATGGCAATGTCCAATCACAGGTGAGCTATTTTTAGAACAAACTCACAGGCTACTCATATGCTTCTTGTCTGGTGACCTGGTGCCCGCAGGTAGCATTTTGGTGACCCCTGCCATAGTATAATATATGTCGGCCTTGTCAACAGAAAGAGTTTCAACACCCACCTCCGACAGAGCTTCTCCCTTGTCCCGGGCGAGGTGGGGGACATTGAGTCCAAATGGGCCATGTTCCACGCCTCCATTGTTGAGGCGGCCGATCGGAGCTCTGGCCGTAAGGAGGTCGGTGCCTGTCGCGGCGGCAATCCTCGAACCCACTAGTGGACACCAGCGGTAAGGGATACCGTCAAGCTGAAGAAGGAGTCCTATCGGGCCTTTTTGGCCTGTGGGACTCCAGAGGCAGCTGACAGGTACCGGCTGGCCAAGCGGAACGCGGCTTCGGCGGTTGCTGAGGCAAAAACTCGGACATGGGAGGAGTTCGGTGAGGCCATGGAAAACGAGTTCCGGATGGCTTCGAGGAAATTCTGGTCCACCATCCGGCTTCTCAGGAGAGGAAAGCAGTGCACCATTAACACTGCATAGTGGCGATGGGGTGCTGCTGACCTCGACTCGGGACGTCGTGAATCGGTGGGGGGAATACTTCGAAGACCTCAATTCCACCGACACGTCTTCCTTTGAGGAAGCAGAGTCTGGGGACTCTGAGGTGGGCTCTCCTATCTCTGGGGTCGAAGTCACTGAGGTGGTTGGAAAGCAAGCTCCTCGGTGACAGGGCCACGGGGGTGGATGAGATCCGCCCGGAGTTCCTAAAGACTCTGGATGTTGTGGGGCTGTCGTGGTTGACACGCCTCTACAACATCGCGTGGACATCGGGGACAGTGCCTCTGGATTGGCAGACCGGGGTGGTGGTCCCCCTTTTTAAGAAGGGTGTGTTCCATCTATAGAGGGATCACACTCCTCAGCCTCCCTGGTAAGGTCAATTCAGGGGTGCTGGAGAGGAGGGTCCGTCGGGAAGTCGAATCTCGGATTCAGGAGGAGCAGTGTGGTTTTCGTCCTGGCCATGGAACAGTGCGTGGGAGTTCGCTCAACCAGTCCACATGTGTTTTGAGATCCTGCCCCAAGTGGAGGAGTTTAAGTATCTTGGTGTCTTGTTCACGAATAAGGGTAGGATGGATCGGGAGACCGACAGGCGGATCGGTGCAGCGTCTGCAGTGATGCGGGCTCTGTATCGGTCCGTCGTGGTGAAGAGAGAGCTGAGCCAAAAGGCAATGCTCTCGATTTACCGGGCACTCTAGGTTCCAACCCTCACCTATGGTCACGAGCTGTGGGCCGTGACCGAAAGAACAAGATCCCGGATACAAGCGGCCGAAATGAGTTTCCTCTGCAGGGTGTCCGGGCTCTCCCTTAGAGAAGCTCGGTCATCCGGGAGGGACTCAGAGTCGAGCCGCTGCTCCTCGGCGTTGAGAGGAGCCAGTTGAGGTGGCTCGGGCATCTGGTTCGGATGCCTCCTGGACGCCTCCCTAGGGAGGTGTTCCGGGCATGTCCCACTGGCGGGAGGCCCCAGGGACGACCCAGGACATGCTGGAGAGACTATGTCTCTCGGATGGCCTGGGAACGCCTTGGGATCCTGCCGGAGGAGCTGGTTGAAGTGGCTGGGGAGAGAGAAGTCTGGGTTTCCCTCCTAAAGCTGCTGCCCCCGTGACCCGACCTCGAATAAGCGGTAGTAAATGGATGGATGGATGGCTGGATGGATGGATGGAGGGAGGAAAGTTTGTCAGCTGATTAGTGACTGTGCAGAACTTACCACTCATTGCCTGGCATATTTCTGTTGTAAAAAAAAAAAAAAAAAGGCCAGTCAGGCTACGCAAAACTGTGCAAATATATTGAATGGATGCAAAGAAAGTAATGGTTGTGATGGAGAAAGGGAAGAGGCTGAAGTTTGAGTGAAAAAGAGATGACATCACTGTGAAAATGCTGAGCTGGATTTAAGGGCTCCTGGCTGAAAGAGGTCCACTCCCGCCTCTCACTCTCATGAGATGTACAGTGCAGGTCGTGTTCTCATCCGTACATGGTTGGTTAATGGAAGGGAGGTTGAATATTTTAAACAGACCCTCCACTCTTCTACTTTTGCCTCCCTACTCATCTCTCATCCTTTCCTCTGTTCACTTGTGCATTAGTCAAGTGCGCACATGACCCTGTTTCTACTACTGCACTTCACATTTGAAACCTGCATGACATCATACTGTATTTTTGAGGTGTTTTATTCTGTGATGCTGGTTGATCTCCAACATGTCAGATATTGAAAACAATTGTGGAACAGGAAACAAAGGTATGTCATGGTCAAAATTGCAGAAAATACACAAGCAGTTAACGTGCTTTAATATGTAAAAATAAGTTCAGCATGAAAATGACAAATGGTGAGGGTGCCTCAAGTCTTTTTGCACACCAATCTTAGGACAATTTTGTCCATTCTTCTTCACAGAACCTCTCAAGCTCCATCAGGGGCTTTGGCTGGGCCACTCAAGGACATTCTCAGAGTTGTCCTGAAGGCACACCTTCATTGTCTTGACTGTGCGCTGAGGGTCGTCATCCAATTGGAAGGTAAGTCTTCGGCTGTCTCTGGATATTGCTGCATTCAACTTTCCCTCAATCCTGACTAGTCTCCCAGTTCCTACTGCTGAAAAACATCGCTACACCATGATGCTGCTGATGGTATTGGTCTGGTTTCCTCCAAACATGACACCTGGCATAAAGTTCCATCTTTGTTTCATCAGACCACAGAATTTTCTTTCTCGTGGTCTGAGAGTCATTCAGGCGCCTTTTAAAAAGGTAACAATTTTGATTTAACTCTCATACTGGATCAAATTAATGTATATAAGTAAAGATGACTTGACTTGATTTGACTTGGTGCTAATGTTGTGGCTGCTGTATATTGACATGCTTTTTATTTATTGATTGATTTTTATTTATTTATGTATTTATATAAATGTAATAAAAATAAGTTAAATAAATATTTTTTGTATTATTTATTTATTTAATTTATTTTATTATATAAATAACTAAATAAATAAATAAAAAACAATTTCACAGTGATGTCATCAAATAAATAAATGTTTATTTATTTAACTTTTTATTATTTTTTATTTTATATGAATAAATAAATAATTAAATAACATAATAAAATTCATTATTATTATTATTATTTTTTTTAAATAATAGTATTCATGCTTTACGCTAGCCTGAAGACGAGCGCATCATCTACACTACATTGTCACAATTCAACTCCAACTGACTGTAAAAATTGCGCACACTCATGGAAATACAATTACAGTGCTGACCATCATCTTGTACAGAAGCATACTCCCACACACTAACACTTGCGCTCACTAAGACAACCAGGATAGCCTGCTGAGGATTCTGAAGGCCTCTTTTGGACTAGCGCCATACACATTCCTCCTTCCCCAGGTTGCCATTGGTTCATCACAGCTCAGCCAGTGCACTCTGTCACCCCATAAGTGAGTGTGTGGGTGCGCGTGTGTACCTTAATGCGGCCCCACAGTGACCATACAATACATATACAGTCTTACTGTACTCACATCTATACACTTATTGGCTGTGAGCCAGGAGCAACAAGTGAGGAAGGACACACTGGAATGAATGTAGGCTGCCTATTTATTGTTACTTGGAGTACAAAGAAGCAGTGCGTTTCGCCATGAAAAACTATTCAAATGTGTTCAGTTTTGGAGCGCAAGAAGTGCAAATCTGTTGTTGACATTGCAATTGTACATGTCAGCTATTGAATGACATTTGCTCCACCTCAACCAGCTGTAAAATTAAGATATTAGGCTCCTTGTACGGAAGGAATTGGACCTGTTTCCGTAGTTGGGACTGATCTGGTGCTACTACCTTTTGTTTGACTTTTTTTTTTTCACCACTGTTGGAGCAGCATGAAATATCTTCTGGCTTCTAATTTATTCAAATATGGTTTGTAGTTCTGGGTAATTAACCACAAGTACTAAGGCTGAACCTGTACAAAAAAAAAGAAAAAAAAATACATCTGGACTGGCATTTGTGCATTGTTTGTCATACCATCCGCAAAATGCACACATATGCAGAAGCTTGCGCAACACACTCATAATACAAGCAGCATAAAGTCTGGATTAAAAAAAAAAAAGCTCATCTTAACTCTTTGACTGCCAAAAACGTTGAATAACGATTAGTAAAATCACGATGTATGCTGCCATAAACGTGAAATGACGTCATCTACGTTTTTTGTTTTTCGTCAAAGTGCAGCGCTACCTGGTCAATGCGTTGTGGAATCAAAAACAGCACCTAACTATGGCCAGCAGATGGCAGCATTGTGTCTCTTTTCAATGGGGTGCTGGTGTATGGAATTACAATGAAATGTGACGGAATCTGGTGAATGCTCGTAATCGGCGAAATGGCACTGTGGGGGTTGTTTTGTTGTTGTTTTTTTTCATAACGTGTGGCAGTGAAAGAGTTAATTTACTAGATATGTGTGCCTTGCTTATAGTGTATGTCTATCTCATGCATTGATTTGCATTTGCCAGCTGACAGTCAAACAGGGTTGACACCGTTTTTGCATGCTGCAATTATATATAAAAAGCACAATGACAGAAAAACCTCATCATTGTTGACAATTCTAAACACTGCTTTTTACTTAGGTGTCTTCCTACTTACTACTATGAATGTGTTCAGCAAAGTTCTAGAACTTCTAGGTACGAGTTCCTTTTTTGTTTCTTGAAACCATGACTGTGGATTGTATGACAAACAATATAACTTCTCAGCCTTGTTTACTTGCTATGGCAGTAGCGGTTATAGTTGTAAGATTGTAGCATACTTAACTGCATGTAAATATAAAATTAGTTAAACATTGTTTTTGACAATTAGCCCTGATCACGACAATAAATTCCTCTCTCTAACTTCCCTATGCCTTTTCATCAATGATGGAGAGTCAGCCATTATTTTTGCTGTGGCATGAAAATGGGTTGAACATGTCTATCCTTCCAGTAATTCTAAAACCTGATTCATGTGTTGGTGATAAGAATTTATTTTAGTAGTAGTTATAGGCTTTTTTTTTTTTTTTTTGTCCTAAAAGCTTTTTAATCCAGCATGCAAAAAAATCCTATTGATCTCTGCAGCATTATATTTAAGTCAACCACCATATTCATCAATGCATTACTCCTCTAGCATATGGCTGTTACTTTTCCCTTCCAGTTGTTTGATATTTGCATTTTACGCAACTTAATAACAGCAATATAACTGTAAGAAGAGGTCGGCGCTGGCCTGATGTAAGAGCATAATGTGTGTGCGTGCCTTCACAGACGAAAAGAGCAAGACTCAATGGTTCAAATGGGTTCAATTATCATAACAGAATAGCAGAAATCAACTGTGGCCTGACCACCCATCTGGGTTGCAGCGAACATAGCCTGCATGGTCTGGAGTATGAAGATGCTCAAGGGATCACACATGCACGCACAAACACACACATGCACTTTCAAAGCCTGTGGAGCCCTCGCGAGTGGAATTGTACTGGCTGGAGACATTGCCAAGTCAATAACAGAATTATCCCTGATGCAGAACTTCCTGGAAGTGCTGCCTGGTCTCAGCACTTCATGTAACCGTGTAGTGCGCCAGCTACTGCCTGGCTGAATGGTGGGCTGGATGGGGATCAGGGGGTCTATCACTTCTCGGTATCTGCCTGTGACGTAGTCCAACTTAAAACATCATAATCAGTCTCCAAAGTTTGGGTGAATTATTTTTGCCGTGAGCAATGAAATGGTGCGTACTTTGACATGAGTCCTTTTTTTTCATCACACGCAATCCAAATCTCTTTGTATCACAAGCAGAGCCTCAAGGTCAGTGATCCCATGTCCAAAGTGACTAACAGGATGTTTCTTCAGGGATTCTTTGAGATTTGCAGGCATCACTGTTATTGCCAAATTGTACCAATGCGATCACAATAAACAACCTTTACCAAAATATTCATGTGCTCATACTGGGCGGCACGGTGTATGAGTGGTTAGCACGTCCGCCTCCCAGTACTGAGGACGCAGAATCGTGTCCAGGCTCTGGCCTTCCTGGGTGGAGTTTGCATGTTCTCCCCGTGCCTGCGTGGTTCTTCTCCGGGTACTCCGGTCTCCTCCCACATTCCAAAGACGCATGGCAGGTTAATTGGGCGTTCCGAATTGTCCCTGGGCGGGCTTGTGAGTGTGGATGGTTGTTCGTCTCTGTGTGCGTCTGTCTGCGATTGGCTGGCAACCAGTCCAGGGTGTCCCCTGCCTAATGCCCAGAGCCAGCTGAGATAGGCTCCAGCACCCCCCGCGACCCTTGTGAGGTGTAAGCGGTTCAGAAAATGAATGGATGGACTTCCTGGTTAATGGAGGATGGCAAAAAGACAGGTGGTGTCATTAGGATTCTGGCAAGTGGACAGGATGACCTATTGACCTTTATCTAGATCACCATCACACTGTTAAAATGTATATTATTTGCAGACGATACCACTTTATTTTATGCCGGGGAAAATTTTTGTATAAAGTACTGTCTACAAATAATAGAAAGTTTAAGAATATTATGAAATGGTTTAATGCCATGAGACTCTTTGTAAAACCTGATTTATGATTTTTAGTTGTAGAAATATAGCTGTTGAAGCAACAATAAGTGCAAGGCAAAGAAATAGAAAGGACTCATTGAAATTAAGTTTCTAAGTATTATTATGATTGAAGAACATTTAATTAACATGGAAAAAGCATATAAATTATGTCAAATCTAAAGTATCCCAACCAGTAGCCCTTTTACATAAGGTTAAAGAATCATTGAATAATAATGCTTTGTTATTGTTATATAATTCACTGATTGTTCCATACCTGACCTATTGCAATCAAGTGTGGGGGTGTGCTGGCAAAACCAACATCGAACCCAGTAACATGCTATTCATGTCTTTTACGGATGTGGATACAGAGACCACACGGAGCTAATATTTATACAGTACAACTAAAAACTTTCAAATTCAATGAATTGATGGAGTTTCACCAATGATTTATTAAGCCCATGAAAATGAGTACAAATGTAGAAGAACAGATATTTTTTCCAAACCTAAATACAGAACGAAACCAATAGAATGATTTATTTCAACTCAAGGTGTCGTTTGTTGAGCAATCTAGATTATAAAACTAAATCTTCTCAGTCTATATTTAAAAAATGTATAAAAGCTGGATTTACTGGAGAAAAAAATATATATAGCATGAGGTCATGCTGTTGAATTATTTTGTTGAATTGTTACTTTAAAAAGAGTCTTGACTGCTTGCTGTCATTCATTTTGTGTTGATCAGGGGCAGGTAGAGATCAGAAATTTAACTTTTTTCTGTCCCCTTTCATTTCTTTTTTTGAAAGGGTGAAATAATGTTTTGAATTGAAAAAAAAAAAAAAGAACTCGAATTGGTTTCTCTCCTCGACCCATAAGCCACTCACTCCTCTTGTGGAAATATTTCAGAATTTGTTGGCTAACTCAGCAAAATGATTGATGTGAAAATCAGCAGAGCGCGTGGTGGCCCGAGACTTTTGGTTGTTCTTGCTAGTTTAATAAAATCGAATTGTATGTTCCTTGCACTTGTCATTTGCATATTCACTGAAGCATGAAATAAGAGTGACTTGGAACTTGAAAAGTTGAAATGGTGAAAGAGTGATTTGGAAGTGTCAAGCACCATTTTGAAGGATTTCTCGGGATGGATGGAGCAAGACAACTGGTCTAACTTATCTTTGGTTTAAATGGCTTCTGGTCTCCTGCCTTCCATTTTATTTGGCTGCCAACCCTCAGCTGCACACACCACTTACGTCAGAGAATCCCACTTTTATACAACTCGTAGCCAACCCAATGACAGAAGTGCTCACTCAGCCAAAAATAGATCAGTCTTTTCTGGCCTAATTTCAACGAGCATGACCGGACGTTTGTGACCTGGATTTATTTGACGACTTTCAACGGGTGGCCATCGGGGCTTGATTAGAACGGTCTGGCGCGCTCGTTGGCCCCATTTCAACAACCCGGAGTCAACTAGCATGACCTTGATTTGACTGCTTGGCTGCCATTAATGCGGCCTGTCTTCAGCAGATAGAGCCCGACTTGTATGGCCCGAGTCGACCAGATGGAGCCCCAACTTTTTTTTTTGGCCACGGCTTGTAAGACAGGGCTCAACTAGTGTGGCCTTGGCGAATGCGGGGGCCTCTGGGTGATTAAGGATGTGTTTGTTTCCCAGGCAGCAAGCAGGCAAGGTGGCGACATTGCTCCCGCGCAGCCAAGGACTTAGTGTCGGGATAGAGAGCGCCAAAACAAACTTCTGTGATTGCCTCCCATATGCCCTTCTGACCTTTGTGTTTCAATTGCCAGGCAAAGTGGAGGAAAAGGGCGAAAGGGAGAGGGAAGAGGTGGTTTGGGAGATCTGAGAGGGGGAAAGGATGGGGGTACTGCAACTTGTGGTTTGGGTTTGAGATGAAAGGTGGGCTCAAGGGCAGCAGAAGTCGGCACAGAAGGCTGTCTCATGACCTTTGGATTTGTTGCTTTTATTGATTTGTGTCTTGTCCTTTCAAAATAGTGAGACAGTCATCATTGTCACTAAAAGTATTGCACAAAAAGTTACAAAACTGATTTCCACAAAACTTTGCAGAGGACTGTCGCATGCTTCACATTTTTGTGATGATGTGGATAAGGATGCAACTAAAAGTGTGTATGTCATCCATCCCGTACAATCATGATCTGCTTCTGATCATGGGTCATTTTTAGGGATGTTCAACCCATTTTTTGTCATACTGTTACCAATATCAATACTCAAGTTGAGTAGTTGTCAATACTGATACCAAGTATCAATCAAACATCCCTAATTTTAATAAAGAATCCCCTCCCCCACCAACTGAAAAAAAACAAAAACAATGACAGATCATTTAAAAAAAGACTTTTTTAAATCCCATTACAGCATTTTTCTTTAAAATTGCATGAAATTATTGTCAATTTTCCATTCTCTAATTTTCAATGGCTAGTTCCTCAATGTAAAACAGCCACAAGAGGATGGTTGATACTGGTATCGGCTGCCATTGCGAGTACCAATACCTTGAAATAAGGCCTGGTATTGGTCCAATTCCAATACCAGGTGTTTTTTTTATTTTATTTTTTTAAAGAGCTATCAAACAATTCTTTTTTTTTTTTTTTTTAAATCAGATTAATCACATCTTAGAATTAATTATGATTAATTGAGCGGTGTGGCTCAGTGGTATGGTGGTCATCTCCCAACCCAGAGGTTGTGGGTTCGATCCCATGCCATTGTGACCATGTGGAAGTATCCTTGAGCAAGATACTGAATCCCCAATTGCTCCTGATGCTGCGTCATCAGTAGGTGAATGGGTAGTCAAAATGTAAAGCGCTTTGAGGGCCTTATAGGTGGAAAAGCGCTATATAAATGAAGTGCCATTTGCCAATTAATCACTTAATTGAAAAAGCCTTTTCATCAACATTTTTCCCCACCAAATTTGAAGAGCACCTGTTTTATGTTAATTCTTTCTACATTTAATGTTATGAGGATGTTTCACTTTTTTTTTTTTTTTATCCACTGCACGCTCTTATCTCCCTCTTCTTCTAATCAGTTAATTAATGGCATAATTTAAAAAGGGGGGAAATTAACCCAATATTTTGACTAGAACAACTATTCCGACTGTCAAATGCAAACATTTATGGCATGCTTTACTTTAATGCATGCAGTTATGTTATTTGCTCAAATACAACCTGCACTACCTTGAACGTAACCATCCGCTGTCAAGCTAAAGGATCATCTGCAGTCAAAATTAATAGTGTGATGTAGGCCTACATGACTTATGCGATCATTTTTTTGTGATTAATCAATGAGTTAACGCTTTAACTTTGACAGCACTTTTTTTTTTGTGGATGAAAGTTCAAGATGGCAATAAAGGAAAGATGAAGTAAGAGAAACGGAGTGTAGTGAAACAGAGTTCTGTCATCTGAGAGGTAGTGTGCTTCGGGTTAGGTTGTGGTCGAAGCCTTGAGAGAGCGATGGGGGACGCGGTAACGGTGGGTGGGGGCACAGGGGGCGAGCGAGGCAGCGCATACCCGCAGCATTCAAATGGAGCTCCCATTGGGAGGTTTTACGCTTCAAAATGGTTTCCTGTGACGTGGATTGTGTGTTTGATTTGAGCTTTGAAGGGTTTGTGTTATTCTCGGGAGGGGAGAATCTAGCACGCTCTCATTTCCGCACTACCAACAGCCAGCAAAAAGTTGGCAAGGCGAAACAGGGGATTGTAAAGACAGACTTCTCTCTCCCTCCTCGTAAGAACCACATTTTTTCTGTCTCTCGTTTTTTTCCCATGTTTTTTCTGCTGAGCCTGCTCCAGGACTTGCTCTGCATATTGATGGATTGTTAGTAATAATTGGACCTGCCTAGGCCCTTGTACACGTACCGCTTTCCAGGGCTGCCTGATTTTCCTCTCATCATAAAATGTTTGGGAACCTCTCCAAACATGTACAATACAGCTCGAGCGCATGTTCATGCTGTCAGACTCCACAGGGGAGCAGAGGCAGCAGTGAGAAGTGACGCCTGGCCAGGAGTGAATGAATGACTGTGGTCGATAAGAGAATGCAGACGAGAAGTGCGGGGGTCATGGCAGAGGGAGGGTAGGCGCATACGCTGAGGCAGCGGGAAGCCACCTTTAAGCCCATGACAACAAGTCATACAAACCACCAGAGAGCTTACTCTTCTGCCAACTACTGTATTTGACAGTGCCAAGAAAATGACAAAAATCAGCGGTGGATGTGTTTGTGTTAGGGGAAAATCTGTGGAACCCCAACTCACTTTCATGCTCAGCACTTTTTCCTTTCTTTCGCCTTCATTTTCCCTCTCTCTTTTTCCTTTGCTCCCTCTCACATACCCCCCGTCTTTATTTTCTCACTGTAAATACTGTACTATATGTCTTCTGCTCGTGTATGAGGACAATTATTGTAACAGCGTGTCTAGTGTGTGGCGCTCATGGAAACCGCTAACTCCTGTAGGCCAATTTTCTCCATGATTTATGTAAATAGCTTTCATGGAATGAATGGGCTTTCCCAGAATGTAGGGGTGTCGAGAGGTCGAAGGGGTTCCACTGACGTCCCAATACTTGAAGCCACCCCCCCCCCCCCCGTCTATCACTAACTCCTTTGTTGTCCATGGAACGGAACCTTTTGCTTCAGTGAAGGTAACCAACGAATATCCAGTGCGCATTACAAATTGTTTTGAATTTGTTCTAGTTTGCGCCTGGCTTTCTTTCCATTAAAATGGTTTGTTTCGTTGAAATCTTGTTGATGTTGTCAAATAAAGGAATTTTCTGTATCTCAACAGTACACGCAACTGTGAACATGCCTTACTTGGTTCACAAGTTACCATGATCAAACTGCAATGGAAGTTTTGACAAACACGTCTTATCTTGCACAGAAACACTAAAAGGATTTCAGCTTACGCACAATTAAATGACACTTGTAATTACTGTACACCTCAGCTTGTGTTTATGTTTTCAAATATGATCATGTTGAAAAATTACTCAATTTTCATTGCCGTTCGAAGAAGAGCACATAAATCAAAAAAAGTGAATGAGAGCAGCAGAACCACTGAAGTCACACTAAATTTGAATTTACCAAAATGTCCCATAAAATTACATACAGTAGATTCCAAACCACCGTCACGCATGTCTTTAGCAAATTTTGCAAGACTCAGCGTCTAAAAGATTAACTCCACACACGTGTTTTGATTTTTCTTTGGCTTTTGCGTGATGTCGCGACAGTTCACCATGGTCAACATGTCACAGTTGAGGATACTAAAATGGTACATGGAACGTTGCCTTGAGGCAGTTTGACCTTAAATGTTACATATCTTTTCATTCCAAATCAAAGTGGAGGATTTCCGTCATTTTGGAAAAGATTGTGGTTGACCTTAAGATGCCTCATTGACCCCGGATTTCGAATTTCACACCTGTGAATGAGAGTAATTTACTTTGATTAACATTAAAAACAACATCTTGGTGGGTAAACTGAAAATGTTTCCACTAAGCAGAATACAGGAACACATCATGGCTGTTGTTGCATTGATTAAATACCAAGCTGCACTTTGTAACAATTTGCCCAAAAATATCTTTACAATAGCCTTTTTATTTGATCACTTATTACCGTTTTTTTTATTATTATTATTATTATTATTATTATTAGTATATTAACATTTTAGCATTTCAGACAGGTTTGGGGTTTGAATTTCCCGCCCTTTGTCTGCGGATGTGACGTCAGGTGAGCATTGTGCATTGAAGAAGGGAAAATGCAGTTTCACTCTTCAGCCACATGTGACAGTAGCGATTTGAAATTCAGTTTCCTGTGTTCAGTAGCATTCAGTTGATTTTTAAAACTCTAGAAAATGTCTAAAGTCAGTCGTAACCCACAAACTGGGAGAGCATGTTTGTTTTCAAGGTTTCTCCTGATCATAATGCAGAAATAAAAATGCTAATGTTTAAGCTGGATTCAAGTTTTTTTTTGTGTGTTTTTTTTTGTCGCTGCGTCTTCTGGGTGGATCATCTTAACGATTGTTTCTCGATCTGGTCAATCAATCTGTGTAACGACGTGGCGCGTGCTCGTTCCTGGCCGCGCATGCGCACTTCGAGTGTTTGTAGCATGTAGCTAGCTTCGTGTAGTGAACTTCGGATTCGCCCATTCATCGTCGTAGCTCCACGAGCTGACCGCGTACTTTGAAAATGGCTGAGAGCCGCAAGAGGACATCCGTGTGAAGCGAGGCCGGCTGCAGAGGCTGATGAAGATGATGATGAAGATGAGCTCGGACGTTAGCGACATTTGAGAGGTGTTCCCCCCCCAGACGAGCCGGAGAGCTGGTAGGATGGTCTTCCGCATGCGCAGTTTTTTAAATGTCACAAACAGATGTTTAGCTTCCACTTTTTGAGAAAATCATTGAATCCACCTTTAACAGACACCCAGCAAACGTGAGGAAAATACCAAACAAATTGAAACACACTGGGCGTCATTGAACAATGTCTTTTCTCCCTCATGTGTAGAATTAGAAAAGTGACGAGATAAGATTCCAATGACTAATTTTACCTGCGTTCTTTCTGGATGGGTCAACATTAAAGTACAATTGTGCTGATCATGAGCTACATAGCTAAATGCTGAGATCATGCACAAGAGACGGTGCCAGGTGCACTTTGGAAAGTTCCACCCAAAAGATGAGAGAGAAAAATAGACAACAATCTAACCATCTGGGAGGGACCATCTTCAAGTACATTTTGGAATTTCAGGTCTTGCTGGAATGAAGTATCCAGTGTGGGCTCTGGGGAACAATCCAACAACTCCAGGACGAGCCCAGCGTCTATCATGTTACGCTCCTGTGAAAACTAACACTGACATCATTAGCTTTCAAAGATGACATCTTATTTTTGTTAGAATCTATATACACAGTTTCAAGTTGTCTATGTAGAGCTGCGGAGCACACATTAGAATGGAATGAATTCTTGACTAATAATGACGACTGTGTTAGCCTTCCTCAAGCCCAACAAGACCTAAATGCCAAAAAGTAGGCCAAAAAAACTCCCCCCAAAATCAACTCCTCCTTGGCAGCATTTCCATTATCATCAATGGTAATGAATTAGGAGTTGAGAACATTCAGATTCTTCCATTCGATTAAAATCATATTTAAAAACTAAACGATTGATTAATTGATTGCTGATTTACCTCATAATTCATTTTTGAAATATGAAATGCCCATCTGTAATTGTTATCAGTGTAATGTGGATTTTAAACATTTGTCTTGGATTTGTGGTTTACTAAATGTAATTCGTTCATCTTTCAGAACATTTGCACATTTGCCAATAAATAAGCAAAGCCAATAAAAAATGGATCAACATATTAGATGGTTACTGAACATGTTTGACTCGGCCGGCGGTAGGCAACCATGGTCCTTGAGAGCCGCAGTCATGCGTGTTTTAGATGTCTCCCTCATCCAACACAGGTGATTCAAATGATCAGCTCATCAGGAATCTCTGGAGAAATCTGATAACAATCCTCACCTGTGTTGACAGAGGGAGACATCTAAAACATGCAATGCTGCAGCTCTCGAGGACCAGGGTTGCCTACCTTAAACTAGGGTGACCAGTGACAGTCACAACCTTGAGTTTTGTGTCCCTAGTCCCGGTGGATTTCGCCAGCACCATTGTTTTGTCCCACTTTTACACAGCGTCAATCTTGGCATCAGGATTTTTCCAGTAAGCAAGCCAATTGTTTGGGACATGTGTATGACAAATCACACGGTTGCCGTCGCGAGCCATATGACAAACCCATTCAAAACGGTTAATTTCCTTCCTATGTACAGCCATTTACATTTGCGGCACAACCGAACTTGAACAACCTCCTGCTTCCGTATCTAAGAATCATGGGAAATGAAAAGAAAAGAACGCTGGCCGTTTCTGATGGCACATTTGTTTTCATTTAAAAACATGAAAAACACACTTTTCTGCTTTTTGATTTTCAATTTTATGAACATTTTTTATTTTTTTTTGCTTGCATTCACGGACTGATAGCTGTGCACAAGAAAGCAAGTACTGTACTGTACTCACATTTGGCCCTTGAGGTGCATTCAATGACCAGCCACACAGTAGGACATCTCAAACATCCAGAGAAATAATCAATGCGTATGTGTAAAAACACTTTATAATTGATTTGATGCACCAAATTCAGAACAGCCGGATGTCAACTCAAGTTATAGGGATTCCATTTTTTTTTTCAGGGGTTGCCACAACACATGGACAGGTTGGATAATGGTGAGTGCATCAACCAAGATAGCATCTATCATTATAACATAACTATCAGTCACCAAATTTGCTCGTGATTGAATTTATTATTTCTGGTGAGCATTTATTGTATATTTGATTTTCAGCTAAATTCTAGTGTCGTGGTTTTTAATTTAGAAAATCTGGTCACCGCATGTTTGACAAAGGTTATTGTAAATAATGTGGAATGCTAACTTATCAGCCTACCACACACTATAATTCATTTAATCATGTCTTGCTAAAAAGTGCCATTTTAAAGTCATGTTCGACTTGTCCTTTAAATCTTACCTTGTGTGTGAATATGAGGTAGATATCTTTTGCGTCTCAGTTTGACTTGACTTTCTCCGTAAGGTACCTTGCGGTGGTTGATGACGCACGGCAAGAAACAAGCTGAGATGGTTGTCTGACAACGACTCGCTGCCTGAGGAAAGACAAAGAAAAAGCCCGTACGCTTGGTGATCTCCCACCCCGCCCTTTAGCAAATTGGCTCTTGATTGTCCACAGGCATCATTGTTGGTGCTCCCCTGTACCAATAAAGCACAGCACAGAGAAATGCACAGGCCCTCCAGGTCTTATTATTGCACTTTTTTTTTTTTTTTTTGGCAGGGACTCCCGCTCACAGCATGAAAAACAACAATAACAACATCAGCCCACCGCTCTGGGTCCTGGACCCAAGTCAGATAGAGCGAGAGGGGGAGAGAGAGAGACAGAATGCCCATTTAATGTTGCATACTGCAGATCCAATCTGACTCTTATGTAGTACTCTGAAGTGAAAACTTTGGAAATATCACCTTTTTTTGTGTTACTACTCAAACGTATGCCAGTAGCATATGTACTTGACTGTTTGCAAGGAGCTACTTCTGTCCTCAGAAAGTGGGTCTCCATTGCAGAAAGAGATTCCTGGGTCTCCTGAAGACAAACAAAAGGGAGGGAATCCACCCAAGTTTCTAAACAATTTATTGAAGGAGTTTATATAAAGACCACGCAACATCCCAGTGCAAGCTAGCTGTAATTAAAAAGTTTGCTATGTGCTTGATGTCTTCAACAACAGATCCATCTTGCCTTGTCGTGTTGTGATCATAGCCTGTTTTGCTTTTACCCTTGCAGCCCTTCTGTCCTCACTTGTTTTCCCTGTAACATAATAACCGGGTGTGCATGTGTGTGTGTGAGAGTGAAAGATCACTCTATTGGATTGACATCTTGAGAAGGCCTCCAATCACCGACTAAATTATGACTCATAAGGGCTCCCATTGTTTCTTTGGGCATTCATTCATTCAACAGTACACATCATTTTGAACCAACAGTTATTGGTGACAATGGGTTTGCCCAATAAATGTTTCACTGTGTATATCACTTTCCAGTTACCCAAATGCAGTGTGCAACTCCATAATTTCATTATCGATCCGTAACAGTCAAGTGCAAGGGCTCTATCCATAGGTAGTAGGGATGTAACGATAAGGGCAATATCGTGATATTAAAACAATATTTAAAAGGCATATGCTATGTCTTGTAAGTGACCCTGAACAGGATAAGCTGTATTGAAAAAAAAAAAAATCAATTCCATCTTTTAGGATGACCTTTTCTTTTCCACACAATTGTTTCTAAAGCCAAAAGGGAGAATTAACCTTTCCAAAAGAACTCTGAGATGGATAAAAGGAGCTGGAGGCTATAGGCGGGTTCAGGTGACTCAGCTTTCCCTTTCCCCCTGGAAGCTGAAACATGGGAGCTGCGGGTTTGAGCCCCCTAAAGTTTTATTAGAACACAGGCTTTTTAACAGGAGGGAAAAACAATGTCATAGCGGCTTCCTGCACCGGAGTGTTCCCCAGCAGTAAATATAACCGGGATTGGGTTATAATGATATCAGGTGAATGTAGTATAATTACATAAATATTTGTTTTCTCCCCACAATTACCCATAGACCAATCTTGTGCAGAGGATGTATAATAGAAGTATCAAATGTTATTGTACTTTCTCACTGAATAAGTGAATGGATAGCTGCCGCTCACACTACATCCGAAACTGTCCAGAATCCCGGCTGACTTTGACAACCCCATTGTTTTGCCTCCCTTCTACGCAGGTCCCGTCCTCGCGTCCCGCTTTTGTTTTCAGTCCAGTCAGCACGGCACTTGTTTGGGCCACGTGTGTGTTCATCACACAGTTGACGTAACGATTCATACAACTAATCTAACTACATGTAATAGCTAACAGGCGTGTTTTTCTTTAAACAGGAATGAGAACTACTTCTGTATCATATGCTGCGTTCGTGGAAAGTGGGAAGTCAGATTTTTCGGACTTCAAACCAGGAAATGTGTACGGGAACCCCCGCTTGAACTAAGAAATCCCTCTAGCAAGGTCAGGGATTAAAAAAAAAAAAAAAAAAAAGGAACCCGACTTCACCTACCAACGTTAATGTAAGGTCACTCTACAATGGCAACCCCAATGGAAACACAATTTACTCGAGTATAAAACTAGACATAACTTCACATAGCACAACGTATGCCACAATCTCCCTGCATGAAAATTATGCGGTGAACTACTGCACTGTATGGTATGCTTATGAAACTAGATAAATACATGATTGAACCAAAATTCCAAAAAGACAAATTTGCTGCAGGTCCAAATGTGTTTTGAGGAACAAAAACAAAAAACAACAATTTATCACCATCCACCATTTTGGTAGTTTACTTTCACCTCGAATGCTTTTTTTTCAGGTGGGAACTGGGAAAATCCAACTTCCGACCTTCCACGAATGCAGCATAAGCATCTTGGGAAATACTAGCTACTAGCTTAATGCTGCGGTCGCTGGTCAGACCCAATGCAAGCCGAGTATTTCTGGCAGGATAGATCCTTGAGGTACAGCACTGCCAGCTTTAAATAGCTTCTGGACTGAGCAAAAAAAAAAAAAAAAAAAAGTTGGATAATGGTAAGCATTATTGTCATTCAAATTAGATTTAGCATTAGATGACGTATTAGCTCAACCAGATTGACGAGCAATTACATTTTTATTTTTTTTTATAAATAGTTGCATGTTGTAGTGTCCTGGTTTTAATTTGAAAAATCTGGTCAACCTATAACTATGTGTGCTTACTTTAGGGCCTGTTTTAATGCACAACATTATTGTCCACAAAGGCTTCGAGGAAACTGACGCATTCAATTTTCTTAGAAGTTCCTTCTTTTCTATTCATGCATGATCCCATAGCTTTTGGTGGTGTTGTAGTCATGCGTATAGGCTATGACCTACGCAGCGCAGTTAGCAAGCCACATTTATGATACATTACAAAGAAGCTCTGTCAGCTCAGCACTATGAATCAGAAGGCAGCACAGCTGAACATGTGACAGTAGTAGTAAAAACAAACAGAATTTCTCCACTCTGGAAAAATCAAACACTATGAAAATGGCAGTGATGGGAACTGATCCATGTTAAGTTTCCAAACTGTGTTGTGGTTGGTGACCAAGGAAAATGGCAACGGGGTAAAATAACATATCTGTAGTGAGATGGTGACCAGCCAACGGTTTACTGCATGTACTGCACGTGTGAGGTTTGGGAACACAGGTGCTTGTGTGTGAGAACATGATGTATATAATGGTTTTTACGGCATGTTTGCTCATTAAGTGTATGCGTGTAGTGTATCTTACTGGGAATCACTTCCATTTATGATATCCTCCATCTGCAATTACTGTACATAAAGGCAATGAAGCAGACATGAAACATTACGCAATACTTTGCCGGTTCATTAACCTGCAGATGTATGATTTGTTTTGCAAATTGGTGACAGGACACGGTGCCCTGATTGAGCACACATAAACAGCTAAGCAAATGAATGGATAGCGTGTGTGCATTTCCTCTCAACCATATGCAATGGATCACCCGCACTCCACCTCATGTGATTGTTTTGGATTAAATGGACTGTGCTCCAGCCGGGCTGAAGGGGGTAGGTTATTTGTGTATTGTTGTGTTTGCACCGGTTCATGTGTGTATTCAGACCACTGTGGATTATCTCATCAATGAAACTCCCAATCGGCAGCATGCTGATATTCTGCCGTCATGAATCATTTTGTGCGTACATTTGTGTATGACTAATACAGGAAGTGAGCCGATGCACATCATCATTCATTCATTGTGTGTTTGTCCAGGCCAAATGCATATGTGCCGCCCTGGGCGTATATTGCCATTACTAAATAAAACGACATAACATGAGCATGGAGAGGTCTAATAAATTCTCGGCAGATGATAAGTGCTAAACTGTGCTCTCTAAAGAGGCAACACTTAAAAACAACATTAGCATTTGGCTACATTAAATAAGCATGATGTCAAGGATGATCTCCCACTGAGCAACCCTGAACAGTCCTGAAAGAAAAAGTCCTATCCAGGATTATGATACAACAGTGGTGCTGAAGATTTAACATTATAGGGGAAGTCAACCCCAGAATTTTCTATTCAGCCCAACTAGTGTAAACAATCCACCCCTTTATTTATTTATTTATTTATTATCTCAGGCAGCCATTTTGCCATGTCGACTGAAAATGTCAGCAGTTTCCCAGGGCTTCAATCACAGCTCATCCATTTTCTGAAATTGAGCAGAGTCCTGAGCAACTGTGGTACCATTTTCAGTGGACAGCAAGCGGCAAAATGGCCGTACCGGGAGATGGGTAAAAATGGGTGGATTTTGCTACTAATATTCAACAACCAGAATATTAATCAGAATGCTGTGTTTAGACTAGTGGGGGCACATAGCTACAACATGTTATTGTCAAGGCATTTTTTGGGTTGACTTCCCTTTTAAGGAATTTTAGAGTACCAGAACAGCAGGATCTTGTCTAGATAGTCTAATTCCAAGGAATTACACAAGTTACACAACCTCCCATGGACTCCTTGGAAAGTGACCTCATCTCTGTCTACCTCACTAATAAGTGTCTTATCATCTAGGAACGCCTTTACTCATAACAAAGTCACTTCAATCCACCCACAGGCCTGTCGAATTTTCATTTGCTCTGCTTCTGTCTTGAAATTGACTTGTACTGTTCAGCCTGTGATGACCTTTTGTGTTTGACAAGAACCGATTTAAAGACCAAAGTAAGTGAAGGATCACTTACTCCATATTTCCAGTTAACCAAAGGGAAAATGCAACATGATTAGAAAAGGTTTTGGTTTATAGTGGCCCAACACTTGATTATTGTAGTAAGGGTGATAACGAGTTCACCTTTTAAAACTGTACTGGCTGATACCATTAAAGACTCATGCAATTATTTCCGTTTTTGTCTCCCCTAATGAAAAAGTAATTTTCCAAGACAGTTGCTGACTTTATTGGTGAGATGCCAAAGTAGGCAGCATGTTGGTGTGGCAGTTGGAAAAAAAGAATATTGTGAGGGCTACAGTGATAATCCAAAACAATTCTTCCAGATACTATAACTAAACTCCATGTTTAGAAGAAGCACCTTTGAGAACACTGTCTGAGGGACAAGCTTTTGTTTCCGTAAAGGTACGAGTGTGCTATGTTTCCTAAATGGCTGGAAATGGCTCAAAAAGCGAGTCATCAGTTAGAAACACCTCAAGCTGTGCTACCAGCTTGCAGTGATGTGGAGGAAACAAAATATACCTGTCATCCTGGGAGCGGACCCGTCGGCTTGGACGGGCCTTGGGGGTTCGTGCCCGCCCTGACATTGAGTTGTGCCCGCCCTGGCTGTTTTAAGATGCCTCATCAACCAGCCATTCTTCTAACCTTGCTCTCGCAAGATGAATTCTAGCGGTATTTGTGAGTTCACAAACTCCGGAGAATACATCTTGTACCGAGCCCGTTGATTTCCAGTGTTCGGACCAATCACAGAGCGACATTGTGTTTGGGGCGTGACATGCAACTGTGACGAAACCAGGAAGCCATCGCCGACGGTGGGGCAAATAGACAAACCTAACATGGACGAATGGACGTTGCAATTAATTCTGTTCTCGCAGAATTACTCACCGTTTCCTTGTTTAATGAAACAGCAAGAGGCGCTTCGTGCATTTCTAGCTGGTAAAATGTTTGTGCTTTTCCTCCCCTTCGACAAGAACGAAGACATTTTCATCCGTGGCCGTGATTGGTTAAAAGAAATGTGTAGAATGATGCATCATCATCCAATTAGCTTCAATTATTGTACAGAGTGTCCCGCCTTTCCCGAGCAAATTACCATTGAGCGGTACCAGATGGATATTGCAGAGAACTCCCTTGAGAGAAGCGCAATATCAATCGGCTTATTGCCAGGTTACTATTCTTCCCATCAGTCACATTAACTTGCACCTTCTGTTTCAAGTTGTTGTGTGCTGAAGGGTTGGATCCCAAAGCGCAGACGCAAATAAGATTGTATCTATTTATTTACATTGAGAGGCAGAAAAACAAAGAGAGCTGCACACAGGACAGTGAGCAATAATCCGGCAACCACACACATTTCTCAGACCCTTATATAGACAGTCAATCAATCTCATTGTTTGTGGCTAGACATGTGAGTACCAGTACTGACATGGAATTCTCTGATTGGCTGTTGACCCCGTAACACGATTACAGATTCTTCACATCATATACATCACATAATATTACAGATCGTCCTAGACATCACATAGCATTAAAGATTCCTGACATCACATAGTCCAGACTTCATATAGCCTAAAACTAGTTGAAACTGGATGCTGTTACATCAATACCAAAACAGACACGTAACGGGTCGTGAACTCTGGAGCACGGTCATGAACTCTACTCAAACTTAACCCAGGCGTGACCCCAGACATGAGACAAGGCCCAAACATTACTCCTGCATGACTCAAGTCATGACACAAGTAAACCATGGTGTGCCAGCCAACCACATACCTCCTTTCAAGTTTGGCTTTGATTGACAGCTAAGGCTAGCCAATGACAATTGGGATTGGGAGGGGCTTGGTGGGGTTATGCTGCATTCGAGGATGGTCGTAAGTCGTATATGTCCTAGTTGTTTTTTCCCAGTTCCGACCTGAAAGCATTCGAGGCGAAGGTAAACAACCAAAATGGCGCATAGTGGTACATTGTTTTTTGTAATTTTTTTTATTTTGGCTCTTAAAACTCATTTTGACCTCCATCAAACTTGCCTTCTCGTAATTTTGCTTCATTTATTGTTTTTATCTTGTTTCGTAAGCATTCCATACAGTTCAGTAGTTCACCGTATAATTTCATGCAGGGAGATATCGGCATACTGTCACGTATGTTGCGTTACGTGAAGTTATGTCGAATATATATGAATGAAGAAAGCTCTCTAGTTTTTTACCGAATTGTGTTTTAGCATTCACGATATGTGTTTCCATAGGGGTTGCCATTGTAGCGTGACGTCACATTGAAGTTGGTAGGTGGTGGTCGGAAGGGCCGTAGGCACACACTGGCAGCCACACTTCTGTCAGCCTGCCCCAGGGTAGCTGTGGCTACCTAAGTAGCTCACCGCCACCAGAGTGTGAATGTGCGAGTGCACGAATAATGTATGCATTGTGAAGCGTCTTTGAATGTGCAAAAACGCGCTATATGAATCTGATGCATTATTATTATTATTATTTTTATTATCTCCTCATTCTGATACCAATCTATGTTAGCTCCTCATCCACCATGGCAGCCAGATTTTGTTAGATATGTGCATGTTTTTGCGTATGTGTGTGTGTGTGCCTGTTGGAAAATGTAAGTTGTGGGAAGTAGTGTTCAAGTGGATCTGAGTGTTTAGGAAGTTGCCATTAGGACACAAAGCAGATACATCTGAGGTGCACTAATGACCTTAAATGGTTGTGTGTTTGGCAAAACTCAAGGGACATATGTATACATACAAATACATGGATAGTTCTTCAAAACAGATTTTTACAAGGTTTATAGTAGTGTGTATGTTGGCGACTCGTGGAGGTTTTGGGAGCTGTGTGTCCTCATTTTAACTTTAATGTAGGGTGGACCATCTGTCATTGCACTTCCATTAATCAAATACGCACATTCGTACCGAGATTATTTTCAGTGCGGTACTTCCGTTATGTAACCAAGAGGAAATTTGGCACGTGAAAATCTTTGTTGAAATAATGACTGTTTTATGGTCTAATGGGTGAAAGACACATTTGGCTTGAGTTGTATGAGACACATTATACTGTATAGACAAACGTATTTGGCCACCTGATCACTGAACCCACAGAGAGTGAAACGGGAAGAAAATGTGGCGTTCATCCCAACACTCTCCTCTACTTGGAAGACCTTTCTTGGAATGTGTCTGTGGAAATTTGCCTCCATTTATACAGAAAAAACATTTGTAAGGTCAAATAGATGGCTCATCCAAGCATGTACTTTCAGTACTGTATAGACCTTGCTTTGCACACTGAGGCGCAGTCACGGTGGAATAGAAAAAGGTCTCGTAACTGTTTCCAACATGTAATCTTATATTGGTTGACTAATCCACTCATTAAGAAACGGGTCTGAAATCAACAGTTTAGCTATATAATGTACTTTAGTGACAGTATCTATGTATCGTATCTTAGGTACAGTAGAAGTTGATCACGCTCTAATCTGTCTGGCTAGCCTCAAATTTGTTCCGCTTGTAAAGGCAAATTTCACAGATGAATTGTTTTTTGTTGTTGTTGTTGTTGTTGTTTTTCAAACAGTCCTTGTTTCAGCTCCTTCAACTTTTGGATTATGTGTTACCAAGAAAAACAATCCAAGGAAAAAGTAAAACACACACACCGGTAGTCTTTCAAGTAAGTTTTGTGAGGTACGCTGACGTACCACGCTATATTCTCACCTTATGTGATGTCACGTTCAATTGTATTGTTGACTGTGCAGATTGAAAAAGTTTCGTGTTCTCGATTTTACCAAAAGCATTGAGATATGCAGACGATGGGTATATATGGAGGTGTACAACCTAAAGTAATTTTTTTCCCCCCCAATGGAACTGTTCCATTGGTCCCAGAATGCAAATGGTCTTGCCCAACCATTCCCAATATCATACGTCAGTCTCCATGAAGCAGAAAGTAACTGTTGGACACACACAAACATGACACTTGACAAATTTTCCGCTGAAACAGTGCCCCGCCCCCCCAATAAGCTGAATAGAATTTCTCACACTCTCCCTCATGTTCATCAGGCCATCTGAGCATGCTGGAGGTCAGACTTGTAATGCAGCAGGATCTGCCTGTAACTTCCTGTTGCCTTTGCATAGGATTTCCATTTTGCAGACATATATTTGGGTTAGGGGTGGCTCAGTGGTCAGAAGCCCACGTTGGAACCAGCTGCATCCTCCTTCCGCACTTGCATCCTGGGCAAGCTTTTCAGGTTATGACAATGAAACCAACTTGCCTTTGCTTTGATGTGCTTTTCTTAGTAAGTGGTTTAAACATATACACACATATTCTTGTGTTGTGATGGTTTATCAGCGATTCCCCCCCCCAGAAAGCGGAGTTGTCTCCATCTTGAAATCCTTTTCTAGCGCTAAGGTGAGGGGAGGTGTTGTCTTTTCCATAAGCTCGTGTGGTTCATGACTCTGGATTGTCACATACTTAGAATAGAGTAAGCCATCAAACGCAACTCAGCTGCCAAAGCTAAGTATGAAGTTTCTTTTCATGGCTGCTGTTGCTGGGCTCATGCCACTGTAGCGCGTAAAACATTAACTTCACTACTTGCAGCAGCCTGGTCAACTTATAAAACACCCTCCTCATATTGTCAATGGCCTGTATTCAGAACTTCGAAGTCCCTGCACCTCATCTTGCTGTTATTGAATTGCTTCTTTCTGAATGTAATTGTGAGCATTTGAAATGTTTTCCAACTCCGATTGACTATAAAGCAATCATTGTGATGTGTCCTTTGGCTACATCCCAAGTCCAACATTAGTGCCTGTTGTCCCCCAATTTCCAGCTATTCCCGTCTTTCCACAAATGATCAAGAACAGAAGGAAAATGCCAGAAAAAAAAAATAAAAAATCGAACACAAAATGTAAATGTTTAAACTTTTCCATTCAATTTCCAAATTGGCCAAGACTGGCACGGGGCTGAGAAACAACAGCAGTCCTGACTAAGTCTCGTCTAAATGGTTCCCAGTTGCAGTGTTTTGGTGTAAGCCTTGACATTCAAATAATGAACAGCCCCTGTGTTACACAGGCACACGCACACGCACGCAAGCAGCCTTCGGCATGGAGACATCACGGCCGCAGGGGACACCCTCAGGAAAAAACACATCTTTCTCTCCTTGTGGAGCGGCCAGTGTGACTGGATAGTGGCAGGGGTGCTGGAAGTTGGGCTTGTTTTTACAGGAACCACATGTTTTGGGGATGACTGGTGACTGCGGAGGATCTGTTAACGGAGCTCCCTTCTGACGGCAGCCTCCAGTGGCCACATCAGGACCCAGTGACTTGTACTTTCCCTGATAAAGTGCTTGTTTTTCCCCTGGAAGCTCATGGAATTTAGGCCCCCTCCCCTTACCAGCAAGCTGAGCTGTACGATCTAAGCTGCGGCCCCCCCATTTCCCTTCCCTTCATGAGCTCTCAATAACTCATAAATACTTTCATGGGACCCCATAAGCCATACATTACCAGAACATCGCAAGCACGTATGAACTCAGCAGAGGTTAAACTCTACTTTTTCTTGCCTCTGTAGCCTTTTTTTTGATAGGCCTTTAGTATTTTTTTTCTTTTTTAATGAGGATTAGCACATGTTGAAATTCTTGTTGTTATACACATACACTGTAATGCATTGAATTAGAAATGAGGGGGGGGAAAAACTTGCGCAACATGAGCTATGAAACGTGATACCATAAAGGAAACCCGTCGAATTTGGCTTTATTACTACGTTATAGGCTAGCGGAAAATGTTTCCATATTCCGAACATATTTTGGGGGTGAATAAATTGACCGCAATCCCTTAAACACTGCAATACTTTTGGTGGTATGGCTAGTCAGTATTATCTGCTATGGAAGTAATGCTGATGGGAAGTCAACAATGATTCTTTGTTGTGGTTAAATACCTTGAAATCTGAAGGAAAGTATGTGAGGTGTTTTCATTGATTTTTGGCTAATATATATCTAAATTGCACCCACTTTTTTCCATAATGGGAGAAATGAGAAAAGGCATTTCAATAGATATCATCTGGTGAATATATCTGACAATTAATTTAATCCAGGTTTCCCCATATTGATAGATATCAGCATTTTTTATGTTTGGTATTAGGGATGTAACACTTAGGGCAATATCGTGATATCGTGATATTGAAACTGCCACAATATCGTCGTCGTCATGTTTACAATATTTAAAAGAAACACATCTGTTAAAAAAGTCAGGTTGATTTCCATTTGTGCAGCTCTAGCACCCTCTAGTGGCTAGTTCATTAGTGCAATTTAATTTTCATTAGGGCTGTTTTGGCCTTCTATGTTTAAAATCTATGCTAATTGTCAGATAAAAGGGAACCTAATTTGCTTGTGAAGCGATCAATGTGTGCTTACATTAGCAAGTGCCTCAATATTGTTATTAGAGATTGTAGGTGGTTTATATGCATTGCTGTTATGTACAAAAGCACAATATTGTGCTTTTTTTTTAGTATGAGCTCTATTTTTCTTACAATATTGTGATGCTTTTTATATATTGCCAACTCCCCCACAATATCGTGATAATTATTGTATTGTGACGTTCATATTGTGATAATATCGTATTGTGATGTTTGGATCCCAATTTAGTATGCAAAGGTCTACCATTTTCAGCTATCAGTGAGAATGAAACAAGTGTACATTTTATTTGATTTATGGTTGAGTTGTCCAACATATAACACCCTAGATTATGTCATTTGTGGACGGTCCCTAACATAGACGTTAAGAGACATACATAATCTAGCTCTGATATTGCATATCACTGGTGTGGGGCCGAAAACTCATAAGTCACATTTTGGTAAAATTCATATTACTGTATTCCCTAAATCTATACTAGCAGCCAGTCCATATGTCTGGGTGCTGTTTTTTGTAATTTTGTAATAATCGACCAATCAAAAGTGTTGAAAATGTTTTGCTGTCTTTTATGATGTAATGTCGGTACTTCATGTCCCGGGACGTCTTGAGGACTGCGTGGGTGCACTAGGTCCTCACAACTGTGTGTTTCTCCTTTTGTAAATCTGCAGATATACCTTAAGTGTCTTATCAGGCAGGAGCAAGTCGGCCGTATCAGCCCGGACACAGAAGGCCTTGCCAGGAGGCCTTAGCTCCCCTGGCGGCTTCCCCCAGAGGTTCCCTGCTCGGCACTCATGGGCTACTGTTGGTGGATACGGTATCTATGCATGGCAGGCCTGGGAAAAGGGAATGAGTCAGCTGTGGGGAAAGAAAGAAAGAAAGAAAGAAAGAAAGAAAGGGAAAGACAGACAGACAAGGTTTCAGATAAAGTAGGAACAGAGAGTCAGAAAATGTGTGGAATCAAAGGAGGGATTGAGTAAAGGAGGCTCGTTCAGGGGGAGAGGCAGTTCTCCCTTTCCCCCTTGTTTTTGACGGGCTAGTTGATGTATTTTCTTTGC
Source organism: Festucalex cinctus (assembly GCF_051991245.1). NCBI lineage: Eukaryota > Metazoa > Chordata > Actinopteri > Syngnathiformes > Syngnathidae > Festucalex > Festucalex cinctus. The sequence continues at coordinate 15,255,697 of NC_135413.1, forward strand.
CTTCTTTTTTTTTTTTTTTTTTTTTTTACGCAGGCAGTGGAGACTGGATTTCCCGAGTGAAACCACCTGGTGTGTTGCCCTCCCTTCCTACCCCATTTTCCACCCATATATGCACTCAATGACCATCTCTATCCCTGGCTGCATGCCAGGTCACCTTGGCAACCCCGCCCCCGTTACAATACGAGAGGAAATATTTTGCCCATTTTTATTATCGCTTTATTTGCTGCTGACTGCGCTCTTTGCTAATGTCTCTGTGTGTGTTCAAATGTGTTTGTATTTTGCTCGACTTTCCCTGTATCCATTTTTGAGGCTTGGAGCTTAACGTACTGTGTGTTCCCCTGCTCAGCACAGTGCCAGAGAACGCAGAGAGTGTGCAGCTTGCTTTAAGTGGAACTTTAAGAGTCGCACAACATGCAGCTGGTCTTTATTACTTCCCCTTCGGTTCATTGAAGCATAATTACATTCTGACTTCATCCCAACCTTAGTATGACCTCTGCTCTCCTGTCAAGACACACTGGCTGCCCCCCACACGCAAACGCGCACACAATCATATATGTCTGGCAGTGCACAAAAAAGTTTTGCACATTTTGTGCATGCACGTGAACGTGAAATGCGAGCGTGCTCGCGGACAGGCGACAGTATCCCGTCTACAAACAGACAGACATTTCGCCTCTGTCTGAGCTGAGATCATACCGCCCAATATAATAGTGTAAGTGAGCCCAAACACAAATTGGGCTCCTGCTGGAAAACTCGAGTCCATGCAAAGTCTTGAGTGCGTGTGGGTGTGTGTGTGCGGGTCTCTGTGGGTGTGTGCGGCTTGCCGGATGGAATTGAGCCCCGGCGACCCCTTTCTTCCCTGCCTCTGTTTTTCCTGCCGTCCGCCGCTCTAATTGGAAACGGTCGCCAATCAGTCACAAACGATGACTCTTTACTGTCACTTTTCCATCCTCCGCCTCTTCTTTGTGTTTTCCTCGCCACTGTTCTTTTCTCAAAGGAGCGGGAGCTTTCTCTTTTTCCCCGCTGTTTGGTGGGGTGATGTTATGGGTTTTCCAGTCATTCGTCGGTGTTGTTTTTTCCTTATTTCCTAATTATCAGACAGGGTTTTCCTCACATCAAAACAGCTGAGCCGTGTTCTTCAGTAGACCAACGCTAAGCAACCCCTCGCCTGCAACTGTAACCCAGGTGTAGTTTTATGTCATGTTGGGTTATTGTCTAAAGGAAACATTCATTATAATGCATTTATTTTATTTACTATGTAATTTTGTCTTTTTTGTACGATGCCCATATATGGTTGCGTTGTCGCATTTTGATATTTTCACGACATGCTCGTGTTTATAACCTCCGCCTTATATTCATATTTTCTTGTTAGGTGAGCAATAATGTGAAAAAAATATATGTTGTTAGTATTGCCATATAACCTACGTAACACATCCATCCATCCATCCATCCATTTTCTTGACCGCTTATTCCTCACAAGGGTCGCGGGGGGTGCTGGCGCCCATCTCAGCTGGCTCTGGGCAGTAGGCGGGGGACACCCTGGACTGGTTGCCAACCAATCGCAGGGCACACAGAGACGAACAACCATCCACACTCACACTCACAAGCACACCTAGGGACAATTCGGAGCGCCCAATTAACCTGCCATGCATGTTTTTGGAATGTGGGAGGAGACCGGAGTACCCGGAGAAGACCCATGCGGGCACGGGGAGAACATGCAAACTCCACCCAGGAAGGTCCGAGCCTGGACTCGAACCGGAGACCTCAGAACTGGGAAGCGGACGTGCTAACCACTCGACTACCGTGCCGCCCCCTACGTAACACAGTTACGTTGAATTGTGTACAATTGTGTTTAAATGAGAATTAGCGACTAGCGATGCTGGTAGCTAATTAGAGCTATGCTAGCGGGCTCTTTACTTTGCATGTATACTATGTGTTGTTTTCTTTTATGATACCGCAGTATTTCATTGTTTGTATATTTTCTGTTGATATCATATTCAATAGGTTGTATTTGTATTAGCATGCTTCATGATAGCACTTGTGAAGTAGCGCAGACCAGAAGGAGAGGCTATCGTGCAGTGAGCGTCTCGTGCTCCATGCTCATGCTGTATAACCTTCGCTTTCTATTCATATTTTCTTGTTAGTGTCATACTGTCATGGAAGTCGTGGCTGCTGCGGAGTGGAGAGATCCTTGAGGAAGAGAGCTGTAGGAGTTACGAATCCGTGCTCATTCACTCCACTTCAAGCAATCATTTACATCTACACAGACGTATAGATATCAGTTCACATCAACACACCTACAGCACATAATAAGAGCTCTTGTCTGTCTTTTATTGGTTACACAACAACTAACCTAAGGTGGGAACGTTGAATTGAGGTTACTAAAGGTTGCGCTGAACCGCGCGGTTGTTTTTGTTACCTTAAAACAACATGCCGCACAAGCAGGCTAAGTGGGTGTCGGGTTCTCTGGTGCGGCAAAGTAGTTGGACATGGGACTGAGGGTACATCGGGGTTGTTTATGGGGTGATGTTGCACTGGGTGGGCTTGTTAAATATCATTAGGGCCTCCTGACGTCACCTGTCGAGTGTTTGGGAAACACAAAATGTCCCTGTGATGTAGCGATGCCACGCAACTCAGCTAACAGCAAATATTTACCAGTACAAAGCCGCGTTGCTGGCAAAGCCAAGACGGCACCCGAGCCAAGTAATCTGCTTGATTATTCTCGGTTTATTCCATAACAGCCATTACAAAGATGTTCCCCCCTTCATCATTTAGTTGGAGGAAAAAACAGACATGTGACTACACTACTGTATGTAAAGTAAGACATATGTGTTCTGTGCCGCGCGCTGACATCACGCGGCTTCTTGTGTTTCCAGAAAGTAACGTCACTCGGTGTTATGAGATCATTATCATACATGGCAGAGATGTGGGGGTACCCTGCCACTGTTCCAATATATCCATCAGGGTTTTCCTCCGTTTGGAAATGAGGTCACTTTTCAAATGGCAACATGAGTCAAACATTAAACCAGCTTGGGTCAACTGCAGGAATATCACCCGCTCTGAAATCACTTACCAGCGGTACAAAAGAGTGAGTGTGTAAGTTAAAATAAGGTCCAAATAAAACAGTTGTGAGAGTGTGGAATGGAAAAGCCTCTGTGAGTGATGTCAGATGCATTTTACACAGGACTGCCTTGGAAGGTCATTGCTTCAGTCATGGAACACACTTGAAGCTCCAAAAAACATTTTAGCACCTCTTCCCCTTCTCAATTTACATTTGGAATTGGAAAGACTTCCGTTACCTTCCTTTTTTGTTGTTATTTTACCTATGCAGGATTCATATTCATGATGCTCTCTTGTGGCCTCCTCCACTTGACGTCTCTGTGAAGATGCTTCTTACCATGTCGGTGTCCACTGCACGCATGTCCAAATTTAGCCTGTCACGGTTGGCTGATCATTTTTGATGGCGCTTTGTTACTGCTGCTGGTTACTATCAGAGGGGAGCAAAGCCACCTTGGGCTGCTAAATGCATCTGTCGTCACTACTGAATGCTGCCTCTTGCTTGTGTTATCTTTTTCTAACCTCTTTGCTTCTTCTATTTCAAGCTACTTACGGCAGCCAAGGCCCATTACTGGGAGAGAGTGTAAAGGCAGATTTATATGTCTGCGTCAGGATGTTGCAGGAGCTCTGGCGCTATTGTGCCTCTAGTCATGCGCAAGCGAGAGACCACGCAGGGTTTATTCTTTTAGACCAGGGGTTCCCAAAAGAAAATTCATCAATGTTTTTTAAAGGGGTCAACTTTGGCCCTATACTTAAAGAATTTCTTTTTGCGTATCGATCAATACATTCTTAAGGTATAGAATCACAATACATGGAAAACGTATTTACGCAAATATACATCACTTCTGCTTTTAACGTTACAGTTTTTCTACCACTCTAATAAAGTAGTCTGTTTCCTGCTTCCTCCAAAAGTGTAATACTTTGCTGCGTCGTTTGTTTTTGTTTTGTTTGTGTGCGTATTCCCACAGGGTTGCGCTCCAGATGCACGGATTATACATGTGCATATATATATGTGTGTGTATTTTTCCCATAGAGAGAAAATAACGTGAAAACGCTGTGGAGAAATCAATGTATTCACGTTAGTCTTGATATAAGTGGCAAAGTAAGAAGGCCACTGCACATACAAGTAGTTCCTGTCCTCAAAAGAGCGAACAGAGCATGTGCAGAACACAAACTAATGCCTCATTTAGTCAACGTATTCCGACTGCGTTTATATGAAGTATTTGGGTTACAAAAGAAGTAACCCGGGTGTATTATTCAGGGGATTTAAAAAACAGAATTAGAGCATATATATATATATATATATATATATATATATATATATATATATATATATATATATATATTCCATCCGGTGGTCATATAACTAAGTTATAGTCAGTAAAACCAATATAAAATTTGATCGACGTTGATTTGCACACTATTTACTGATGCTCCATGGTGGTGGGACAGCTTGCTTGACTTGTCTTCACAACACTCTGGTTTGCCTTTTTGCAGTTTTTATTGCCTGCGACATTCGGACTGTCTCAGAAAATTAGAATATTGTGATAAAGTCCATTATTTTCTGTAATGCAATTAAATAAGCAAAAATGCCATACATTCTGGATTCATTACAAATCAACTGAAATATTGCAAGTCCTTTATTATTTTAATATTGCTGATTATGGCTTACAGCTTAAGAAATCTCAAATATCTCAAAACATTAGAATATTTCCTCAGATCAAGTTAAAAAAAACAAAACAAAACCCATAATCAGCAATATTAAAACAATAAAAGGCTTGCAATATTTCAGTTGATTTGTAATGAATCCAGAATGTATGGCATTTTTGCTTATTTAATTGCATTACAGAAAATAATATTCTAATTTTCTGAGACAGTCCTGTAGTTGCTACCAACATCAAAACAATGTCCCCAAATCATATTCAATATAGATAATTTAAGACGTGTTTAAGAAACCACTAGTTCATTGGGCTGTCACTGTATGAAATGGCACGTACAGTATTAGCAGCTAGCAGCTAGCAACGAGTGCCTGGCTGGCAACAGTAAGTAGTCCGACAGCTATTGCTTGGGTTTCTTTCTTTAGCTCTTTTTCAATGTTGTGGACATCGGCTAGTTTGTAATTCACTCTAAATGTTTAAAGGAAGATGATGTACATTAAATTGCAGTTTGAGGTCTTTTTAATTCTTTAAAAAGCAATACAAGACACTCTAAATACTACTTTGTCTTCATTTATTTTATAAAACAGTATTGCCCTTTAAAAAAATAAAATAAAATCAACTCAAAATGTCAAATATCCTAAGGTATCCTGCATTATATTGCACTTGACATTTTTACATGACAAGACGTTTTCTTAATCTTTTTTTTTTTTTTTTGCCAATCGACGAATCAATCCAATCCATGACTCAAATTCATGATCCTATCCAAAACAAACAATTTTTTTGATCCGTTGCACCACTAGCCAGTATACTAAAAGTAAACTTTAAACGTATATTACTTTGTGGTTTTAAACAAGCCTACTAATAACTCAGTAGAAAAAACAACAACATCATTTTAGTTTGTGTAATCATTGAGAACTAAAAGAAAACACCCTATTTTGAGAAGCTTCATAGTTGACTGGCGTCACAATATCCAGATGAGGGTGTGTACATGTTTGAGGGAAATTTACAGCTTTCCCTATGAAACTGATTTATAAACCTTCACTAAATTTGACAGATTTATCAATTCAAAATTACGACTCACTGTAGTTAATGTGTTAAATTTTCCGAAGTTAAGACTCCTCTTACACCAACTATTTGTGGCAATAAAATTTGACATTAACCTGCACATTTCCTGCAAGTGTCAAAGGCTACCAACCTGCCTGAGCACGTGGGTGAGCGTCGGACAGGCTGCAGGTTGAGGGGCTGTGCGGTGAAAAGCACTTCAATGCAAACTGAATGGGCCATTATGTAAGTGCTTACAACATTGAGAAATTATGTAAATGGATTCGTTGCTACACAACAATTATGCTTCCCCTGTCAAAACATAAACAAGATTTCACAAATGACCAAATGTTCACAATGTTGAAATATGATGAATATAATATGTCCAAGTTTTCCCCTATCCTATGAACAGTGAAAATAACCCTGAAATGAAAATTTCTGGCTTGAACTCCCATTGATTAGGTTGTTTGAAAGATGTGTCAAAAGTTCAAGTAATTCTCAAGTAGTCCGGTTGTGAGTTGGACTTCTTGTTGGGTTTCGACTGTTCGAGGTGACGCGGCGGGGAGGTCCAGCTGTGAGCTATCAATGAACACGGCGTTATCCCACCTCAGGCACCCCTGATGCGTCACTGGCTGTTTGAACTTCGCAGGCTGTTTTTATTTGGTTATGCATCTAAATCATCAGGGGTCAAATAAACTGCTCTGGTGGAGGTAAACAGCCTGAGGGATAGGCTTTTTCCTCTAGGGGCCTCCGGCCGCTGAGCTTCACACATACACACATACGCACGCATACGCGCGCACACGCATACGCGCGCACACGCACAGCCTCCAATCTGGGTGCTGATCGACGCGCTCGCGCCCATTTGGCACTTATCGTACTCAAATGCGTGTTCATCCGCAAACCTACTCGGCAGCTCGGGATGAGCAACAGAGAAAGCGAGCGGATCAAAGCCGGTGAGTGGGATGGATCCTCTGAAATGAATAGTGCTGGGGGATATTGCTTTAACCTTTGTCCAAAGCACTGTGCTCAGGGACCTCCCTGTTTGTTTTAATGGCCCCGAGTTGGGAAGATTCTCTGTAGCCGTGGAAAGGATCCAGACGAGCAAGACAATCACTACCTTTAAGTGGGTGTCTCGTGTCACCAGAGGTCAGTCATTTACACACTGTCTGCATCTACTGCTGTGGCTATTTTAAGGTATTATCTCCAGTAGAATTTAAGATCCTCGAAATCCCCCTCGAAAACATTGCATTCAGATATTTGTAGGAACTAGGTCGGCAGTGCGGTAGTGGGATGTAAACAAAGTATCAATACTTTGTTACTGCACAATCACATAACTCATTCACTGCAGTTGATAGCTATTTATGTCTGAAATATTTATACTTTTAAGCACCGTATTTTCCGCACTATAAGGTGCACCGCATTATAAGGCGCACCTTCAATGAATGACATATTTTAAAACTTTTTCCACATATAAGGCGCACCACATTACAAGGCACACCTTCAATGAATGACATACGGTATTTTAAAACTTTCCATATATAAGGCGCTACAGTTGAGGTTGGGGTTACGTTATGCATCCATTAGATGGTGCTGCACTAAAGGGAATGTCAACAAAGCAGTCAGATAGGTCAGTCAAACTTTATGAATAGATTACAAACCAGCTTTCTGACAACTCAATTAACTCCCAAAATGAATAAACAGCTGTTTTATTATTTTCTCTGAGGTAAAGTATTAGTATTAGCTAGCGATCCAAGATGGCGGGATCTTCTGCGCATGCGCGTCACCGATCGTGCAGGGTCACCGACAACGTCTTGACAGCGAGACCTGTTGCGGCTCAATATTGATCCATATATAAGGCGCACCGGATTATAAGGCGCATGGTCAGCTTTTCAAAAAAATTGAAGGCTTTTAGGTGCACCTTATAGTGCGGAAAACACTGTATTTATTTTTCTGATGACTTTTTACTTTTACTCCCTACATTTGGAAAATATCTATGCTTATTATTTCCTCCTTGATTAAAATATGTTTATGTTTTTTCAACCTCCATATATCGGGACATACCATAAAAAACAAAACAAAAACAAACAAAAAATGTAGAGTAAATATTCTAACTATGGTGGAGCTCTAGATTGATTGAGATTGTGGGGATGAAGAAGAAGAAAAACAAAACAAAACAGGGAGAGTGGCAACATGGGGGCAATAAACCAGGGAGCGACGATGACAATACTGTAAATTTAGATACTACATTCCACATCTATGGCCTTATATTTTGAAGTTGATGGCATTGTCTTAAGTTGAACTAGTACTTCTGATTCTACCAGACTTTTTTTCTTTTCTTTTTTTCACACCCTACTCGTGTTTCCATTCAATTCAAAATTTGTATTTCATTCTCTGCGATTGGCTGGCGACCAGTTGTGCCCCGCCTGCTGCCCAAAACGCCCCCCCCCCCCCCCCCGATACGTAACGAAAAACAAAAAACCTCAAGTAGAGCGTGTGAGTACTAGTGTCACCTCTGCCATAGTGTAGAAGATTGATTAGCAAGAAGTTTCAGGTTGGCTTCAGGGTTGCAATATTCATTATTCTCCCTATGCTTGTCCTTCACCACATACAGTATTTGCTGGTGGGAGTGAATGTCTGTCTCCTTCGGTCTATTGTTACATAGCAATATGAATTGGTTCCGTTTTGTTGGTACTGGTCTTCATAGTTACAACATGGTTCACTTGGGTGTAGATAAACACTCTGCTCTCCATTGATTTGCTCATCAGAAACTGTCACGTTTTACTACAATGCTATGAAGGTATGCACTACTACATTCAAAGCCATTTGTGTGTAATGTCAGCACACTGTTCTGTAATGTGTCACGTTTATCTTCACGCTTGAAAGGCCAATTACACCTTACTGCAGTATGACGCCACGCTATTCATATAGCTGACACCGCATCACACCAACACTCCCAGCAGGGGACACTCAAAACATCCGGATTTACAATTCTTGGTTGCACAATCTCTCAAAGACGGAACAGTGGGCACAGTCTCCAGCAATCAGCCAGATTTGCTACAGAGGGCTGGTAAAATTTGTTTGTTTCTGTAATTCTAACTCAATTGTAAATGATATTGTGTTAGCCGAGCTTCGTGGTGATGGACTGCAACATATTACGTAAACATTTTGTTTACGTTGCTGCATTAGGACCAGAATTCCATTGTAATGTCACATGAGACCCCTTTAATTGAAATACAGCATTAGCGTCAATGATTGTGTTACATAGCTATTTTACATGTCCACCTTATTCCGAATTATGAACAGGTGTTCTGACAAACCAGCATACCCGTCGAAGTAGCATACCTCACACATCTGCGCACGCGCTACGCATGCGCAGTAGGCAATTACGTCATCACGCTGTCGAACTCGTCGGAGCAGCATACCTTGGCTGACAAGTAAGTAAATGTATGCAATAACTGATTATTTAGAACTGCATTTTACTTCGTTTTGTAATTATTTTATATAGTGAAAGTATTTTATTCAGAGAGTAAGTTTTGTTCCGCAGTTAGCGTCGTGGATCACTGTGCGTTATTATTATGGCACAGCGGCAGTTAGATGCTTGTACTGTACTACACTTATTCAAAAACAATTTTGGGGCTTCACTAATGTGTTTTTTCTTCTTATTTTAAGGTGCAATGTGAATTCTGTCTGCGGTGGATACATGCTGAATGTGCAGAATAACGTTTTTAAGTGTAAAAAAAAAATGCAACTTAAATTGCTGACTTGCTACAGCCATCGTAGTTTGGAATCTTTTGAGACGTAGGTTGTGTAGTTTTTGTCACTTGATGTTTTTGTACTTTTAGCAAACTGGCAACGTGTATTGTAGTTTGTACATAAAATATGTTTCATAGTCCTCCTGCATCGGTTTTCATTTTGAATTCAACAATAAAGCTCATTGTTTTCGAGTCTTCTCAAATGTTTCTTTCAAAATTAAGCAATGGTGTTCCAACTGGCAAATTCTCTCACAGCCTGCAAAATCTGTTCAATTAAATCTAGACAATTTTCTGTCATGTAGACAACTATCATACATAATGGTATCGCTGGAGCCAATACAGTATTTTGTTGTTTATAATGTTGCCTTTTACATTAATTAGAAATGACAATTGTGTCACCTAGTGGGCAGTTCGTGTGCAAGTCATTATAATGTGCATTCAGCCTCAGTTTGGTGAGGAAACTCATCCGCGCCTGCATATGGTTTTTGTTTGATTTATTGACAACAGTTTGTTTTGATATATAAAAATGTTTTCGTATGACGACCCTGTGCACATAAGCCTACACCTGAACGCAGCAGTCAGCAAAATGAACACAACGGAATGAGACGCGAAGACTTAAATCATCTAAAAATACAGAAATTCATGCAAATCGTTTGTGGGAGCGCGTTGGCATATTGTCCTCTGAAGTTTTAATGTGGCTCTATAGTTGGCCTTATTTTTTCTTGACTAGTAAACTAAGGCAACAATGTGCTGTGGTTGCCCATTTCAGCCATCAAAACAACATACCGATGTTACAATCAGCCGTCAGAACAGCATGCTCGTGTTAAAACTAACTATACATATGCTTCTTTGGTAGCTCTAGTGTTTTAAATATGCATCTGTGTTTAGCCTAATTGCAGTGTATTATTATCATTTAAGGGATCGTCGTAACGTAGGAATGCTATTCTGACTACGTATGCTAGCCCGATAGAGGCAGCCGTCAGATCAGCATACGGGTATGCTGATCCGACGAGGTATGCTGATCCGACAGAACACCGGATTTCCGGAATGAATCAAACATTTTGCTTGCATGGAAACTGTAGGCTACATGTTTATTGCTTTCTATGACATTTACAGACTTTACCAATGTGGGAATGCCACTTATTGCAGCTTTAGCTTCCTTCTAATGTGCAGGGTAGTAGGACGACATAAAAAAAGAGGCCAGCAACAATGTACTTGCATTTATTTTACGAACTGCTGCTTCTAATGTGAGGCAATGAGCAAGCTCAAAACGTCTGAGGTGAATCAGTAACTACAGAATAATAAAGTTGTTCACATTTTTTAAAAGACGTTGGACATAGTCCTTTTTTTTTTTTTTTTTTTTTAGCTAAAAGCAGACGTAGTAGCCACTCCAATTCCCACTGCATGTTTACTACGTTACCGGTCGAGGCAGTCCAACGCTTGATGTAAACAGTCTTCGCCACTTGATGTCATAAAATGCAATCAGTCTGAACAACAACTTATGCGAGCATCTCTACTTCGCTTTCTACTTCAATCCCTGCAAACCTCTCCCAAGGCACTCACTACAGTTTAATGGCAAATGCTTGCCGTCCATAATACAAACAAAATATCGCTGCCACCATTCTAATCATCTCAGAGGTTTCATAATAAATTGTTGCCTTCCATACATAGAAAAATCGTGGCGTGCTCTATGTCCACAAAATGAAATGACTCGAGGTTGGCTGATGAGATGTTTCAAATGAAGATTCTCAGTGACATCTGGAACATGGCCAGTTATAGTCTAGACTCTTGTTCATCTGCAACTGTCGCTCGGTGTATGTACTGTAACCGTCGTTATTCAAATTTTGCTTGCAACGCGAAGCAAAAGTCGACCAAGTAACGACTTGTAACCTGAACAACTTGTAAGTCGGGGTACTCGAAAGTTAAAGGGCCGTTGTACTAGCAGCCCTTGTGGCGGGTGTTCTTATTGACATCTTTTTGCTCTCTTGAACACACAAGGAGCACGGTGCTGAACATTCATCATGATGAGCGTGCCTTTAGTGGGTACTGTACAAAATAAAATTAAAATGTTGAACTGCTGCCTTTTTCAATGGTCAGTGTGATATTCTTGGCAACGTGAGGCCGTTTGACAATTCGCTGAGGCAGATGTAAGAAAGTGTTTTATTTCAAGGGTAGATCAAAAGTCCCTTCACGCTGCGTCTACCCACATCTAGGATTATATTAGGATTTATTTGTGTTGGGCCGATCCACTTCACAGGGAGGCCCGGCCATCAACAAATCCTCTCCACCACTCCCTGTTTTGATCGAAATCTGCACATGAATCTGGATTCTGGATGCACATCAAACTGCTCAGGTCTGTTATGCACTTATCACAGTGGGCGCAGCTCTGTTCTTCACCGGCGTTGAAAGGTCCCATTGTATTGCGTTGGAGCCGGCCGCTGGCAGATGTTGGCTAGTTATGGCCGATGCTTCCTCTCCTCTCATCACCGTCTGTGTCACTGCCCTCCCATTCAGGCCACTGGAAGGATGTTGTGAAAGCACACGATTGCACATGCACGCACGCAAGCCTGCTATCGTTTGCCGGACCAGATGCTTCATTTGGAGTGATTTCATGTTTTGAATGGGAGTAAGCAATATTCCGGCTTCCTCTCACGTCTTTGCTCAGAATCTTCTCACAAGCACTGCTCATCGTCGAAAACCTTGACAGTGTTTCAAGCTTTTTTTTTTTTCACGTCATAAACAGCAGCTGACCCCTGTAGCGTAAAAAAAAAAAAAAATGGAGGCAAGGAATAGGACGGCGGGTGGGGGTGTTAGCGAGAGTGGGTGGTTGGAAAAACAAGCTGTAAGTGCAGCAAAGGCCAATTTTTTTTTGACTCGCGCAGAGTTCTCTCTCACCGTCGTACTAATAATCAGCCTGTTCCCTGCCCCTTTCTGCTGGGCCTCCCTCCATCAGTACACGCACAGCTGCACTGCAGCACCCATCAGGCAGGCTGGGGCCAGGCGGGGCCGCAAAGGGAAGAACGAGAGCGCATTTAAGCAAAGGCCCATCCTGGATGTGGACAGACGTATAGTGAGAAGATAAAATACTGCTCCTTGATGACAAGGAGAGGTGCCATTTTATGATCTGCAAATACAGTCGGTATATCAGTATGCACCCCCCCTCCCCCCATCCCTTCTGTTTTGGAGTAGACAGTTCATGCGGTTATGACTTTGATGTTGGTTTCGCCTGGGTGGGAGTTGATTTGTGGCTGACGTTTCCCTTAGCTCCATCGCGCACATTAAAGAAGACACCCTGCATATGAATAGCAGAACATCATTCATATCTCCTATTAGCCTCTCGAGGCATCGTACGAGATGTGTGGAAGTTTTGAACTCATCCTTCTCCTTGGGGTTTGTAACAAATAATTAGATGGAGCCCATTTTGCTGCTTGAGATAAAAAATGGCACATTTTCCTGTTTGTGGGGCAGCATGGCTCAGTGGTAGAGTGGTGACCTCCCATCCGTGAGGTTGTGGGTTCGATCCACACCCCAGGTGACCATGTCGAAGTGTCTTTAAGCAAGACCCTGGACCCCGGTTTTCTCCCAGTGGACCGGGCAGTGACCTGCATGGCGGCAGCCAACCACTGGTGTATGAATGTGTGTGAATGGGTGAATGTGAGGCTGTGCAAAGCATTTGGGCAGCTTATTGTGTAGATAAAGTGCTTTTAAAAAAGCAGTCCATTTACCATTTTTTGCTAGAGCAAATGTAGTTTACCGTGTTTGGGAATTTGGTAGACCACCGTGCACCTCACAGGTGTCATGTCTCAGTTTTGGGGGGTTGAGTTTAGTTTAGTTTTGGGTGTTTATGTTGTCTTTTGTCCGGTTTTGTCTCCCCTAGTCTCGTCATAGTTAACCTCGTCCACCTGTGTGTGTTGCCTCTCACCGTATGTGTTGCTAATGGGTGCCCACTGCCTGCTGTGTTTCCCAGGTGTGTCTTGTTAGTGTCTCGTTACTGTTGTATTTAGTGAGTGGTGTTTGTTCATGCGTTGTGGGAGCATTGTCTTGTCTTGTCTTGTCCTGTCCTGTCTAGTTGAGATGTGCTAAGCCATGCTAGTAGTGTCAAACTAAAGGGTCTCCACGTTTCCTCAAGTATCCACGATTACTCAAGTCTCAAGTCTCCACATCTCCTACAGTCTCCACGTCTACCGCAGTCTCCACGTTTACTCCAGTCTGCACGTCAATCCAAGTCTGTCCACATCAACTCAAGTCTGTCCACGTCAACTCAAGCCTGTCCACGTCAACTCAAGTCTGTCCACGTCAATCCAAGTCTCCACGTTCTGCTAAGCTATGCCATGCCAAGTCTATCCACGTCATGCCAAGTCTGTCCACATCATGCCCAGTCTGCTCACGTCCTGTCCAGTCATTTATTTAGTCATTAAAAGTAAAGCTCCATATATTGTCCTTCTTTTTGTCTCCCTGCCATGTTTCTCTGCTATTGGCTCCATGTCCCCACCATCCACTCCATCCTCGCTCCACACCATAACAACAGGCGCATATTAGGCAGGGTGTTGTGCTGTTGGCAGTGATGTTACTGACTGTTATCTTGGGATTTTTCGTCACAGTTCTCACAATGTTTCTGTCATTAAGGGCTCTTGATACCCTTGGCTGACCTGTTTGATGTCTGTTGTTCAGTACAGCAGTAGTCTCTTTCTTTCTTTCTTTCTTTCTTTCTTTCTTTGCTTTTCTACCATAAAATGTTCCCTTGTCTAAGGCTGCGTTCAGACTGCAGGCATATCCGACTCCAATTGGATTCCTCCTCAATAATAATAATAATGGACACTATATAGTAGTATCATACTATTTTTTCAAAAAGTGTTTATTAGTTGTAGATGCTACTACGGGCATCATATTTACTTCCATCTGCTGTGATCATAGTGCATCGTGCTTCAGTTTGATAAAGCTGCTCTTGAAAGTTGAAAACCACTTAAAGCAAGAGTTAAAACTGGTTGACTGCCCTATGGCGGCTTGATAACTTAACTTTCAGGAGGAAATGAGAGAGAGACAAGCTCACAACAGGAGCTGGAACAACCACATTTCCTAATTATTAATATTGGTTTTCAAAGAAATCTAAACACTCTCAGAGGATAAAGAAGAAGGGGGTAGGAAGCAGGTAGATTATCTCCACCTATATTTTTTTTTTTTGGTTCGACTAACCTGTCAACGTGTGAGAGATGGATGAAAAAAAAAAAAACAGAAGGGGCCTTAGTTATATTTACAAATATAAGCTGAATGAAACACTATCTTTATAGCGGGGTTACAGCAAGAACTTGAACTGCCGCTTTGGCTGTAGCTAAAAAAACATCCTCAGCTCTGAGCATGTCGTTTTCATTCAGACTCTTGTTTTCTTTCAGTTAAAAGCGAGCTGCCCTGCCCAGCTGGCTAGTGGTGGACACACAGTCACACAATGTCCAGCCACTTGCAAAACACACTGCAACACACATATGCCCTGCATGTCTTTAAGACAGGTCCCAAGTGCACCGCAAATAACGTCATGCAGAAGGAGATACCGGTGTAGTAGTAAATAGCAGTCGAGAGGTGTTTCAACAATAACAGTGCTCTGAAATCAGAGGGATAACAACA
Organism: Festucalex cinctus; assembly: GCF_051991245.1. Classification (NCBI taxonomy): domain Eukaryota; kingdom Metazoa; phylum Chordata; class Actinopteri; order Syngnathiformes; family Syngnathidae; genus Festucalex; species Festucalex cinctus. Next base: position 15,270,821 of record NC_135413.1, read on the forward strand.
AGATTTCCCTCAGTGAGGGGATGTTTTTCTCACCGGCCCATTGAGAAACACTATTGTAGTGATGGGATAAGTTGTCGCATTAAGCCAGTTGTGTACAACCCGGAGGTCCATCTTGCATCAATTAAAAGCTCCGAGGTGTATGGTTTTGATTAGGGGGTCTTAGCAAAACCAAGTTGATTCCTTTCTTAATGAAAACCACCAGAGACAGACTGAGCAGTACTAAAAAGTGTTTAACAAAGAATAATAGGTGAACAGGGAAGGTATCCTGCTCTCGCTCATCCTCTTCCCCCCACCGTTTATTTCATTGACATGCCAGAGAGGGACTCCAAACTTGGAGGGCTGCAAAGGGTGGTTGAGGTGAAGGGTTAAAGAAATCAATCTACTAAAAATGCTCTACATTTTTATTACTGGATCTCTCTTCCTACTTGTGTTTGCCATCCTGTGTGTTACAATTCTGGAGAGCCGTGATTCCCTTCTAAGGGGCTCGACACACGGGAGGTGACGTCGCTTGCTTTCCCTTCATTTCCTATGAAAGCAAGGCGACAAGGCGAAAGTCGCCTTCCTCCCTCCCCCTCGGCGACACTCGACATTCGTGCATGTGAAAAATTGCGTGCGTACACGCGTAGGTCCGCAACTCGATACTAGAAAGTTGAAACATGTTCAACTTTTGTCTATTCGCAGAGGCTGTCGCTGAGGCTTCAACCAATCAGCGACGATTTAATTGTCGAGCCAATGAACGCAGGGCATGCTAGACAGTGCGATACACGGCAAAATGGGAGGATCTAATTTTAGCAGTGTCTGACCATCCAGTTTTATTTGATACTTCACGCAATGATTTCCGTGACGTGGACAGGACACTTAGCAACAAAAGTTCAGTTAATTCCAGTAATACATTGTGAATCTTCATCCTCGAACTATGTAGTGCAGTCCGTTTGCAATGATTCCCTCCAATTCAATAGGTCGCTTGCACATGTCGTCACTTCCGCCTCGGATTTCTCGTAGTCGCCATGCTGGGTGGCCTCCATTTACGTAGCGATTCGGTCTAACACGTATCTATCACGTTTGTTTTCTGCGTTTAAAATGGTACATTGTTGCTACATCGTTGGCTGTTCGAACAAAGCCAAGGGGGAAAATGGTCGGTCTTTTTTCCGAATTCCGAAAATAATTAGGAACCAGGGCCTGGAGACAGAGGAGTGCGGACTCCGGAGGGAAGTCGTTACTTTGGGCTCGTGTGTGCAGCGATCACTTTGTGAGCGGTAAGCTTGTTTACCTTTATTTTATGCATGAGGATTAATAACGTTTCGACCGCCCATATATGGGCAAGTTGCTTATGTTTTGGATTCATGAGCAAGCAAGTTCGGTAGTACAAGCTGGCTAGCGGACGTTAGCCGAAAGCTAACATCGAACATTTTCACCCAAGTAGTGCCAGTGCAAAGTGTTTACTGCTGAAATTGGATTGATTAGTCTTGGGCTTTTAATGCCGATAACATGTTTTTTGGTGGCAAAATGTAAACTTGGAAAAAAAAGAGACAGAAGGGGCTGATGCAAGAAAACAGACCCCCGGTAGCCTACACATCATGCTAAAGAACTTATTCACGGCCACCCTACTGCGGTAAAATAACCAGTCTTTCCATATTTTATTTGTTTATATATTTGTTTATTTTAACAGGTCGCCCTGCGCCCGTTTTTCTGTCCAATCATCCCGACTGGGCTCCAACATCAAAGTTGGGTCCCAAGTTACAACATCTATGTCTCAGCCCAGTCGGTGCCAAGATATGAACGTGCACAGGAGAGACAAGCAAAGAAAAGACGACTCGAAGTGGCAGAGATTGTTGCAGTTATGCAGCCAGATGGCTCCAGTAACCTGTACCCTCAAGTACTGCTGACATCATTGACTCTGGTATGCCACTCAGAATTCATTACATGATATATTGTATGCATGAGTGAATGTATGTGTTTGTTTGTGTGTGTACACGCACCTTATATTTTAGAGACATTTGGAAGTGTTTATAGAAATAAGTATTTGCCTGTAGCAATGTTCATACATTAAAAAATGCAACAAAATGTGTACATTTCTTTTACACTGACAAAAAAACTATACTACTTTACTATATTAAACCTATTACTGGTACCGTATTTTTTTGTGATTTTTTATTTATTTTTTTCTTTAGGGATCTCATGCCACACCGACTTGATTGCCAATGACATGATGGAAACGAAGGCGAGCATCAAAGCATTGGAGGAGGACAACATGCGACTGTTTGTTTGGCGCTAATAAAGGCAGCGTTTATACAAATTCTATTGTTGGGTTTGTTTACAAAGCTATACATAATACAAATGACAGGATTTGACTCAATGTGCAATATGGTCCCTCTTAAAGTAATGGCATAAATCTCTATTATTTCTAAAAGCACAAAAAATGAAGTGAATAATGATTAGATGTAGTAATTTCAGGGTTAAAAATTGAACTGTTAATTAATGTAGTTTATTTTAGCACAGGTGCCTACCATCCTGAGATGACGGTATGATGTAATGTTGATGGGGTACGCAATGACTTTCATTATGCTATGTACAGAGGAAAAAGTTGCTCTCTTTTAAATTTGTTTAATGTAAGACAAGTACCAGTACTGTGTTACAGTTTTCCCAATAATCCTTGTTTCACACTTGTCACAAAACCACTGTCCTTTTGGCAGTCTAGATTGGCACACTTCAAGTGATATCATTTGATTTTACAATCTGCTGCAGCACAAAAAACTACTTTATTCCGCATCTTTGAAGTACATGAGCAAGTGGTAGGTGACAGCGGCTGAGCAGGAACACTGGAAGTCCACTGCTGATCTAGTAAATGCTCTCCCGAGCAGTTCAGGTAAGGAGGGGATTTTGGGAAAAAAAACACTCTGGCTTTTCCAACTGGCCAAAACGAGCGATCTGGGTGGACTCGCTCAATCACACTTTGTCCACACCACAAAGTCGCAGAAGTCCGTCCAGTTAAACTCATCTGTGCCTGAATCTGAAAATATTACAAACATTGTAATGAAAATATGAAACATAGAATTAAATAAGAAACAACAAAAAGTAAAGCCATACATACCTGGTAATAATATTGGTGTTGTCGTGACAAGTGATGGGAATTGTTGCCATCTGGCACCAGACAGAAATTGGGTGTTGTGACAGCCTCCTTAACCGTGAGATCATAAGAAAAGCGGTCAGTATGCTCAGTAGTTACCATGAACACGTTTTATTGTACTGGAAACTGAAACTAAAAATACGTCCTCTGAGAGTGGTTAACCTTAACCATTTAGAATAAGTTGATTAAGTAACATGTAACCAGTGAAAGGGTAGCATTAAATTTAATTAAGCCACGGGGAGGCTGTGCATAGTTATTTTTTTATTCTTATACGCTCTGCCATATTTGCCTGTTATAAAATTGTTAGAAAAACCACATCAGGTAAACCTAGCTGTGCATGTAAACACAATGATAACAGGAAGCCTGAGAACAAATCAACATTTTTGTGTGCAGAATTACCAACACCATGTGGTTTACTTACGTGCAACAGCAACCGTTTCTTCTGATGCGATGTTAAAGTTTACACTCTGTATCCACCCGCTTACAAAATAATTGTAAGCCTCCAGGGATTTGTTGGCGTGTTATGGAGCATGTTGTCAACACGAGGTAGGGAAAGATGTCCAGAGAAGTCACATTTGGCCAGCAAGCTTTCTCCGTCAAAAAAAAAATCACCCTTGGTCAGGACGTAATTAGGATCAATCCCGCCACACAGACACCTTCTGCCTGTATCGTTGTTTTTGATCTTCCGGTAAATCGTGAAAATACTGCGAAAATTACATCAGGTTGATAAGCTCTACCGTGTAACTCGCGAGTGTACCTTGTGAACCGGCGGACACCCAATATGGCGCCCGAAGGAAAAACTCCCATGATGCATTACGATGTGCAAGCGACCTATAGCCAATCAAATCTGTTGTCAACAAGCCGCGCTAGAGGGTGACGTCAGACGCTGTCGCAACTGCTTGTCGCTTCCCGTGCGGCGACAAGTACCTCGCCGCCTCCCGTGTGTGCAGTTTGACATGGGCCAAACTTTAATTGTCTGTAGTGATTTGACACTGAACCGTCACTACCATCGCATTTATTACCTCTTGACTGGTGGTGGGTTTTTGTTTGTTTGTTTTTTTCTTTGTTTACATGTTATGTGACCCTCTCACTTGAAATATATATGTTGATTTATTGTGACCACGGGAACTGAATTAAAAGAATTGGGCTTCATCATTCCCCATAATGTGACAACACTACTGAGAGTAAACCAAGAGGGAACACTGTGACCAGTTAACACTGACCTCTGCTGCTGCCTTCATCACAAAATATTCCAACAGCCAGACAACGTCTTGGTCCCTCGACTGTTCCTATAAATGTGCTGGTCACCAAGAGTGCAGGAATGCGACTGCCGCTGTAAACAAGCAAAAACGTTTAGATGGGGAAGAATTAGGATCAGCATAACACAGGGCGTTTCTGAAGATGATGTGCAACTCAGCTGGTGACGCAGCATTCACCTTCTTTCATCTGAGCCATTTTCTTATCTTTGTCTATCCCTCAATGCGTCATCCCTGTGATCAGGTCCTCGATGGAGCAGCATATCTGTGTGTCATCCTCCTGCGATTCAAAGCAGAGGAAGAGGCCAACAGTAAAATATAGCCGAGAGGACTGGTTGTCTCCATCTGATAAAGTTTAAGGCATCTTCATAAGATTATGCAAGACTTCTATTGAGGAAGCAGTTGTGAAGAGCCGTTACTCATTAGCTTTTAAACATTTATCATCATTTTCAGGTGTACCTATTGTTATTACCAGTAACTACCTGCTGTCTTTACTAGTCTGTGCTCAAATAAGCAATAGAATTCCAGATGTGCAGACATTAATCATAAATTATGGAGCTTTGCTTTTGCTCTCCAAAAAAAAAAAAAAGAGCAGTAATGTATATCTGGCTCTAAGGCTTGCAAAAGTCCCCTGAACGATTACAAAAGAGGTCAATTCGGGTGGGAGTGAAATGTTGCCGTTTACATGAGTTAAACTCAAGTGTCATAAAGCTTCCTGGCTGCTGTTAAAAAAATAAATAAAAAAAATCACTGATTGCTGTTTGTCAGAAAATTCCCTCATATAACGGCTCCTTGCTTAAATATGAGGTAAGACATGCATGGGAACAAGACTGCATTGGATTGGACAATTTGTTCTGTCCTGCAAATCTTCTGGCTATTTCATGTGGATTCTTTTTTTTTTTTTTTTTTTTTTTTTTTTTTTTTTTTTTTTTTTTAAAGAGTAGGGGTTCTGAATAGTTTCACTTCTTTGGCTTATTATGGTCATGATTGCTTACAAAAGGAGCATCCTCAAAAGGCTAAGCTGTTCCCAATGAAGGATGGGGTGAAGTTCACCACTTTGTGAACAACTGCGTATAAGCAAATGGACCAACAATTTAAGTGTTTTACAATGTACAGTTGCATGGAACTTGGGGATTTTTTTTTTCATCAAAGATCCATAGTATCATCAAAAGAATCAATCTGGAGAGATCTCTGCGCCTTGGATGCCTCAGAGGGCACTAAATTAACATTAATCATCATTGTGTAAAGGATTATTGCCTGGCCTGAACATTTGAGAAAATCATTGTCAGTTAACACAGTTCGTTGCTACATCCAAGTTAAAACTACCATGTAAGCATTATTTTTTCACTCACTTACTCACTCACTCACTCACTCACAGAAGCTTACATGTGTGAATGAGTGAGTGAAAAAAAAAAACTGTGCGTGCTGTCAAACTGTCGCGGGAGAGATCACGACAAATTTGCCCGACCAGCCCCCGCTCTGCGATTGGCTGGAGGGGTGTAAACACTGTCTTTCCACAGTAACGTCCCGCTGTTTACAAAACAAACACAAAATGGCAGAATACAGGCTGGGGGGTGGGGCTTTAGGACAAAAATCACCACCAAACATTAACATAAGCCCAGATGTGTAGACTGAGAAAGAGTTAAAGTGTGTACATCCTGTATTTAAAAAGTGCATTTTCCTCAGTAAAAACGGCAGACCGGGCCTTTAATGAGAAGTCAACCCAGAAATTGTTCTTGATAATTATATGTTCTACACAGCCCCACTAGTCTAAACTGATTTATATTGTGTTTGTGGAATATGAATTAAGCAGCAAAATATAACCGTTTTTATCCATTTCAGGGGGCAGCCATTTTGCTACTTGTTCTTGACTGACTAAAAATGACATCGCTGTTTTTCATGGCTCAGGTAACTATCAATCACGGCTCAGCTTGAAAACGTCACATGACCAAGACCAGAAAACAGGTGAGCTGTGATCAGTCATTACCTGAAAGCTGAGAAATTGTGCTCTCAATTTCAGCTGACAGCCAAGTGGCAAAATGCGCAACCCCTGAGATCGATAAATGGGTTGGATTTTGCTGCTTATTGTCACGATGTGGCGGTGTTGGAGGCAGGACCCAAATGCAGGGGGCAACAAAAACAGGGCAAGGCAGGGATGCAAGTAAAAAAGGGATTTAATTAACAAAAAATGTAAACAAGGGACTATGGAAAAAATTAACAAGATCAAAAACAAACACAAGGCATGGCATGGCATGGAAAACAGGGACATGAACATGAACAGGCACAATGACTCCACAAGAACCGAACGGAAAACAGGTGACTAAATACACACAGGCTAATTGACAATGACGAGACACAGCTGGGCAAGACACAAGTGGCAAGGGAAGCTGATTGGTGGATACACTGGGAAGGGAAGACACACTCAGGTGGACGTGGTTTGACATAACGGGACAAGGGAAGAGACAAGGAACACATGACAAACAACCAAAAACACCAAAAGAAAACAAAATCCCACCCCCCACAAAACCAAAACATGACACTTATTCCACAAACAAAAATGTTAATCAGAATGCCGTGTTTAGACTCGTGGGGCCACATAGTCATAATGTAAAGAAAAAAAATGGGAAAAAAATTGTACATCAATGTCCATCTGAAAATTTTAATCAACTCCTCATCAGGCGTGCTTCGTATATAAGCATCACTACCTCACTATTTGCCGCACATAGCATGTTAGAAGAAGAAAAAAAAATGGAAAAAAGGAGCAGCCTCCTTCAACATTGATGGAGAGGATACTGTAGATTACGTAGCATTGGGGACAAATATTTGCCTTGTTGCGCAACAATATACATTTAGAAAATGTGAAGTCTCGTGACATAACAGCTTCTATAATTTAGTGCTGATTCTGTGTCTGAGCTTTCTCTGGCTACCACCCTCAAAGTACCTTTTTTTATGACCACACCATTCATTGCTGGAAGGCTAAACATAAATCTGACTGCTTTATCGGACTCACAGGGCAGCTAGAAGAGGAACGCTGCGGGTAGCCCTGGAGAAATAAATAATCAAGACTAATAGTTGAGCAAAGGTATGCAAGCAGGTTTTTGGAGCCTTTTTTTTTATTTCCCCTTTTGCAGACGAGTGACAGCGGCTTGCACTGGAAGAATAAAGAATTGATTTGGCATGCAGATGAATACCGCTGGGCTCCAGGGGACGGGAGAAAGGTTCCTGATGAAATATTGAAGAAGACTGGAGATGGGACCAGAGCATGTCCGTGTCCTGCCTCCACTGCTACTGCAGCAGCCAACAATGTGCGTGCTCTGTTGAGGAATTCAGCTCGACAGCTAAGGTGAGCGGGTTCCTGGGAGAGTGTGTCCAAGTCTGTGTCCAATAGCACATGGCTATCTGTGTTTTTAAGAGGGGTGTGTGTTGAAAATCTGACTTCAATCCAGAGGAGGGAGATGTGAAAAAGAGTCAACTTAATCCCATGCACAGCTGCGATGCATATTCAATGATATACTACAGTGGATATATAAAGCCCCTTTGCCCATTGCCAGTTTATTTTATTTTATTTTTTAATATATATATATATATATATACGGATAAAAAAAAATGGGCATTTAATTTAGCAAAGAAGCTACATGAGAAGCTGGAATGCTTGACTAGGGCCACGCCATGACGCTACCCTCAACTTGGTCCTCAGTGTGTTATTTTTAATAAACAGTATTCCCTCACTTTTCATTGCTGATACATTCTAAGTAACCCAGCAGTAGGGGTAGATTTATATTTTTAATTCTTAAAAAATATATATACATTTTAATTTATATTGGCAGTGATCTACACCTCTATTAAGCCATTACACTGCAGCCCACACACATTGCCACACTTGAAAAACACTTGTTACACTTAAACGTTTAAAATGAAAAATGTAGAATATAAACCGAGCTGCTTATTATGGGCTGCGCTCATAAATTAATGTGAGGAGATGTGTACTCCTCACCCCTTGGAAGCACATTAGGGCAAGGATGACAAAATGTTGGATAACAACTAGGGATGTAACACTTAGGGCAATATCGTGATATCGTGATATTGAAACTGCCACAATATCGTTGTCGTCATGTTCACAATATTTAAAAGAAACACATCTGTTAAAAAAAGTCAGGTTGATTTCCATTTGTGCAGCTCTAGCACCCTCTAGTGGCTAGTTCATTAGTGCAATTAAATTTTCATTAGGGCTGTTTTGGCCTTCTATGTTTAAAATCTATGCTAATTGTCAGATAAAAGGGAACCTAATTTGCTTGTGAAGCGATCAATGTGTGCTTACATTAGCAAGTAAGTGCCTCAATATAGTTAGAGATTATGGTGGTTTATAGGCATTCCTGTTATGTATAAAAGCACTATTTTGCTTTTTCTTAGTATGAGCTCTTTTTTCTTACAATATTGTGATGCTTTTTATATATTGCCAACTCCCCCACAATATCGTGATAATTATCGTACCGTGACGTTCATATCGTGATAATATCGTATCATGATGTTTGGATATCGTTACATCCCTAATAACAACTATGTCCAAGGTTTTCTTTTTTTAATCTTAAAGTGACTTACCTTAACTGGAAACCGGTTATGAATATCACAAATGAAAATCCGTGATAGAGTGAATTTCAGACACTTTTTATATATGCTCTAATTTTCCATAGTCAGGCTAATTAATTTAAAATGGAGGTTGCAGTGGTAAAACTGCTAGCAAGATTTGATAGTAGCCTCAACTTCACTAATCCTAAGAGAAATTGTAGTCAAACAAACCATAAACATGATGATGAACTTAGCTAACCAATAGTTAAAAAAAATGCTGCTTAGGTATAAGAGTTTGTTGTTTTGTACCATCGTGATATTTTTTTTTTCCTCGCATATGACGATAAAAAAAAAAGTGTATGTATATATATACACACAGCCACACAGCGGAAACATCCGATAAGATTATCTATGGAACCATTACAATAATCAGAGCGTCTTTACAATCGGGAGGGGCTCAAATTGTGCTAATAATCCTGTTGTGTGTGCTTTATTTTGGGAGCAAATTTATTTAAATTCAGCATATATTTAAAAATAAATAAATAAATAAAAAATAAATAAATAAATAAATAAAAGTAATCCATGACTTTGTAATTTTCTAGGTAGAGTAATTGAGTTGAAATAGTTCAGACTGAGATGATGGCAACTGAGATCAAGATAAAAATCCAATTAAGAGGTTATTTATCCATTTGTCTCATGTTTGAATGCTAGCACAAACCCAATTAAAAGACATTCACATGCTAACGCAGAGACCTTGAGCTCCATAATTGTCTGTAATTGCTCGTGAAGATCCCCATATCAACAGTGGCGCATGCAATAGCACGAACTGGGAAAACAGAATCACAGGCAGCAAAGGCATGAAGATGAAACGCACAGGGATAGTGGATGTGTTTGTTTGGGTCATTAGGAATTCATGGTGACCCAGTGAGCCACAACATTGTATCAGCAGAAAGGCCAAGGCTCTTGCAAGCTGCGTTAACTGTGCAAGTCTGTGTAGGGCCAATTGGCCTGCACTGCTTGCTATCCCCCACTTCCTAGAATCACAACAATCGCTTGCATGCACTGCCTCGCCCCGCCATACAGGAGGTAACGTGAGGGCAAGTGGATACCGATGGCCGTAATTTGTATTTGTTGTGAAAGCGGGACCGTGTTAATTCACTACTGGGTCTTAATTATTAAAATGGTCTCGACTTTGTTAATTAACAATTGAATGTTGTGCAACTTGAGGTGGAAAATGGCGTGAACGGTCTAATGTTATTTGTTTGTTTGTGAGGTCATATAGGCCTGTGGGGTTGAATATCCATCCATCCATTTTCTTGACCGCTTATTCCTCACAAGGGTCGCGGGGGCTGCTGGCGCCTATCTCAGCTGGCTCTGGGCAGTAGGCGGGGGACACCCTGGACTGGTTGCCAACCAATCGCAGGGCACACAGAGACGAACAACCATCCACACTCACACGCACACCTAGGGACAATTCGGAGCGCCCAATTCACCTGCCATGCATGTCTTTGGAATGTGGGAGGAGACCGGAGTACCCGGAGAAGACCCACGCGGGCACGGGGAGAACATGCAAACTCCACCCAGGAAGGTCCGAGCCTGGACTCGAACCGGAGACCTCAGAACTGGGAAGCGGACGTGCTAACCACTCGACTACCGTGCTGCCCGTGGGGTTGAATAATAATTAAATAATAATTAAACAGAACTTTGTGAGGCCATAAATACGATGTTAATTACTACTTATCCAAAGCACTGCTTTCAAATAATAGTATCCTTTCAGCCCAAATTTCTAGCTCACATTCATTTAACTGTCGGAATGGAATCGGTCAGGAATAGTACCAACAAAACAGCAATCCAGTGATTTCCACTGTCGACCGCTTCATCCTGCACAGGATAAGCGATATTGAAAATGGAGGCGCTATAGTACCTACTGATTTGGGATTGCTGGTGACCCGGACACTGAATAAACAACAGAAGGAAAGTGATGAGATGACGACAGTGGTCTAAGATTGCCCCACAGTTCCGAGGTTGTGGGTAGAAATTGGGATTCTGGTCTTCCTGTGTGTAGTGGAGATTTTCCCCGTGCCTATGTTGGTTTTCTCTAACTCGATTACCTCCCACATTGCACAAATGCATGGTAGGTTAATTGAACACTAAATTGTCCAAAGGTGAGCCTTGTGTCCCAAGTCTCAGTGGATTTCTCCAGCCCCATTGTTTTGTTCAACTTTTACGCTGGTCCCATCCTGGCGTCCCAGTTTTTAAGCCACTTGTTTGGGCCATGTGTGTTGTGTCAGTCACACACTTGTCATAGCAATTCATACAATAAACCAATTAAAATGAAATGTAATAGTTATATTCCTTCCTATTTACTTTCACATTCATGTTTGCATTCTTTTTCAGATTCACCAACACGCATGTTTTCATCATACCAGATCTAGAACTACTTCATGTTTCTGTGTATCATGGGAAATATAGTCCCACTAGCCTAATACTACAGTTGCTTGTCAGACCCAATGCAAGTTGAGCTTTTCTGGTGGTGTATTTCCAATGTTACAATGCATGAACGACGTAAGGGAAACAGCACAGCCATCTTCCAATGGCTACTAAACTGAGCAAAAAAAGGTTGGAAAATTGTGGGACTGGCACTTTTAATTTAGAGCCTACATAATCTGGATTACTTTTGGGTTTGAAATTTGAAGAAGAAGAAAAAAAGAAAAAAAACTCCTTCAACCTCTTTGGATAGTGCCTTTCACTGGTGCAGCTCCTCCTAGCATATTGTTTTAACATAATGGTCAATCAATCAAACAAACAAACTTTATTTATATAGCACCTTTCATACATTCAAAATGCAACTCAAAGTGCTGAACATCCATAATACATTAAAAAGAAAAAGCCACCTGTGATTGGCTGGCAACCAGTCCAGGGTGTCCCCCGCCTACTGCCCAGAGCCACCTGAGATAGGCGCCAGCACCCCCCGCGACCCTTGTGAGTAATAAGCAGTCAAGAAAATGGATGGATGGATGGATGGATGGAAAAAGCCACCCCTCTCCCCCACATCCCCATGACCGTACCCACAGACACACCCAAAACACAACAGACACACAAAAACCACAACATGGCGGGGCACAGAAGTACCCTGTAAGGAAAGGCACTCAGGAGGAGTTTGTCCACAGTGAGAGGGATGAAGACCAGCCAATAAAAAGAATCGGAAAATGTTTTGAATTCAAAATAATACCGTTAAGTGCTTCCAGGAGAATGTCAAACCTCTGTTCTTTGATGTGCTGGAATTGGCCAGTCAAAATGTCAAATTCAAGTCTATATTCCAAGCGAGGCCAGGTATTGCTAGCCATGGCATGTATTGGCGGAGTATGGGGGCTGAATTGGCAGCTCACAAAGGGTCGTATGACCATGGATTGAATTTCTGTCGTTTGGCAGCAACTGCAATCTCTCACAGATTTACAACCAGATTTGGAGCTCTTTTACTTCACAACAGAGTAGATGAACAGTGTGTACAATTCCTGTTTTCTTTTGCGAGGATACATGCACTTGAAAGTCATCGTGTTTCCATCATGAAGTAGAAGTTCAACCGGTAAGATGAGCACAAACTAAAATGATTGTGACAGCGGTACGATCGGCCTATGGCTGAGTACTACAATCCTAAAAGAAGAATGGAGAGTAGGTTTTATGAAGTGTGCGATACGTAGCCCTTTGAAGCAGTAAGCCTCCTTCTTTATGATCCTCATAAGTCAATAGGAGAAGTTCAGTTGTTTTTACTTGTGTGGCAGTTAAAAATGTTTGGACGTTACTTAAATGAATTATGTTGATAACGGTTTTAAGACAGCGACATCTCATTATTTCATATGAGAAAAATCAATTTTAAATTTGAACAAATCCAAAGGTCATCTAGCATCTTAGAATGGACTGTGCCCATTGCAGTTAAAATTCAAGCTCCCCCAAGTCAGGTAGAAGAGTGCAGTGCTTTATCTGGTATTTCATTTACATATTCCAAAATGTTAATTGGGCGCTCCAGATTGTCCCTAGGTGTGCTTGTGAGTGTGGATGGTTTTTGTCTCTGTGTGCCCTGCGATTGGCTGGCAACCAGTCCAGGGTGTCCCCCGCCTACTGCCCATAGCCAGCTGAGATAGGCTCCAGCACCCCACTGACCCTTGTGAGGAGCAAGCGGTTCAGAAAATGGATGAATGGGTATTCCAAAATGATTAAACAATTAAATAAGTAATATGTTAATATGTGAGATCTGCACTCCATGACTGAACATAAAGTGATACAACTTCTCTTGGGCACTCTTCAATTAATACATGTATTTTTTGGTTGTTGTCCTTAGTTCCAATGAGGCTTGAAGTAAGGCTCTGTAGCCATGTGTATATTGTGAAAACTAAGTGCGGAAAGCCTATAGCTGGTCAAAACACCTCCAACCCAGCGGTTGCACTTTAACAAAGGAGGTCAGTGCCAAGCAAGTCAGATGAAGTTTATTTTATCTTTCTATGCCTCCCTTTCATCAGTGTTCGCGCCATAGCGGATAGTATCCAAACATTGCTTATTTATTCACAGAACCCTACCTCCGCATAGCTCTCATTCACCACTTAATGTCCATAACGCCTTGGGTAATTGTTGTTTTCCTCTGCCCCTGAAATCTTACCACTTCACAAAACTAAGATCATCTGTCCTCTTGTTTATTTTAAAAGGACTCAACCAGGACAAATACCCTTAGGTCAACTTCAACAGGCTAGCATAGCATTTCTTGTGTGCACCTCAAAATCTGTTGAGCTGACAAATTTGTTCCAGTTGCACGAGGAGGCGGGAAGAATTTTGACCATGTGTGAGAAAGTGAAAGGTTCTGGTAGCAGGACCGAGGCTTACAACAGGGATTGCTCAGCTTCATTGGGTTCGTCCTCGCTTCAAAGGCTGGGAGGAGAGGAGAGGTGAAATCATACAATAACAGCGAATATAACCACCCTTTCAAAACACAACTGGACTCAACTGGATAGGTGGGAACAAGACAAGAGGAAGGGATGGTGTTACACTGCAGATGCAAGAAAAGCTATGAACACATATGACTGGCTTGTGGGCTCAGTAGACATATGAAGAGGTTATGGAAACATTCTCACGCCTATTAAAAATCAAACAGCCTTTTGTGAATTTTGATGACTGGATTATTGTTATCTTTGGGGAGAGCAAGAGAATGAAGTGTCACTGATAGCGCTCCATCTGATATGCCATACAAAAGGAATAAAGCCGAAGGCTGGAAGACATTAATAAATAAATATTTGTCTGTCCCTTCGAGGGAAATATAATCCGTTGTTCAATGTTGGTCGACCTCTGATTTGTTTGACTCTTCCATTTAATGGTAATAGGATCCAATAAATAAAACCACAGCCATAAAAAAAATAAAAAATAAAATAAAAATAAAACAAAAAAAAAACATCCTTTGCATTCTTTCAACACGTTGAGCACAAAAAAAAACAAAAAAATAAATAAATAAATAAAAAATAAACATCCTTTGCGTTCTTTTAACACTTTGAGCATTTTAGCGACGCTTACAGTTGAAACATAAAAACAAAATACCATAGCTGGGTACTTCTGTTAATCGTCAATTTCCATCTATGACGATGCCCACCTTGTGGACTAGCACCGACTGAAGCACGTTTAAGTCCATCGATCGGGGTGAGTACATGCGGTCCCTTCTCATTCCGTGTATTTTTGCAAGCATTCGCCTATAATGCACAAGCACGTGCCGAAAGGTGGGCATCGTCATAGACGGGAGTAATCAATTAACGGACGTCTGCTCTGCAAAATACTCACTGTAACAAATTTTTGTAAAATCTCATTTAATCACTATAAAAATCTATTGCAGTATTACTGTATTTTTTTTTTAATTCTCTTTTTAAACTTGAGTTGGTTCAACAATTCTCTTTTTAGAGTGTATACTCACCTAAATCCGACAATCTTTACAGTGTTTACATGTAATCCACATATATACATGCCAAAACATAGTTGCTGTCAAATTTACAGTATTTGACTGCTAATTAACAGCAAATTACTGTACTTTGATTTAGCCATAATGCACCCATAAAGCATTGCAGTATACAGTTAAATATCCTAAAATTAAAAATAGTTAATGCTGTCATTTTTCTTCTTCTTTTTTTTACTGTAGATTAAAAAAAATTGTATAACGTGAATGATGTCGTAACAAAGGTGATTTGTATCAGAGGTCCGCCCCATGAATCTTACTTTTAAACACCATTGACGGTAGAGGTAATCTATTGTATAAGCACATTTACAAGGTATAGTGAGATGTGCTCTCTGCATTTCCTAACCGATAGCCTACATGATACATGATAAACAGTAGGCAGCAACAATGTCACACATTTGGACCTGGATTATGTAAAGCAGCTCATTGAGCTGAGCTGTAACTCCCCTCCATTTGAAATTACAAGACCAAGATGTTTTTACAACAGCCATTTATTGCTGTTATGCTATTAGAAAGTTTCGAAAACACAGACAACATGTTATTAAGGAATTAAATAACAGGATAATTTTCATAGAAACCATAAATATACACAAATAAAAAAATAAACCTCCATTTGCCATATAGGCGTGCTCGGAAAATAAATTGGTGGATGGATAATACACTCGCATGCTAACGATAGCATGCTAATAGACTAGCGCTAGTGTGCTAGCAAGCTCGCCATAGCATACTACTTCCAATAGCATTGTAAATGTTAACAGAAGAAAGAGTGAAAATGATGGCAAATACAGTATGTTAAGTCATTGTCCACATGTACGTGAGGGGAAAACGGCTTCTTCCAACAAACCAGCTGAGAACACCTTTGATGATATTTGTTGACCATAACAATATTTTTGCGGTTTCCCAATATTTAACTTTGCATGCAGGAATGTCTAACCTACAGCATAGCAGCACTGGGGTAACCCATGCTGAAAATGCATGACCTCATCGAAGTGAAGTTTTTATGGTTCCCTTTTCAATGGTGGCTTTTCACAGGAGGAGGCATTTTGGGGGATACCACAGTGTCGGGTTGCCCTTCCTCTGCCATGGAAAAAGGTACATTTCACCGCAGATACACAACACATGGAAGCCATCAGCAGGGGCTGGAGGCTCGCGTAAGGGAGATTGGGAGCGGGAGCTCACAAGCTCGTGCGCACATATGTACTGTATGAAGGAAGTCGATAAATCAAGGATAGCAGGAAGACTCATTCACTACAAGCAGTGTGTTTGTCTGAGCAAGTGTGTTTGATGTGTGTGAATTTCGGTCCTTTTATTCTCCTGGTGACGTCTAAATCATCTACATCAGCCTCCACCGACTGTAACTACAGAAGATGATGACTTGATGATATGTTCCCCACAATGCATGGACCTGTCCCTTGTGGTGGGCTGTTATCTGTTTTATCGATGTGCTGCAAGTCACCTCGTAAATAGGTCAGTGTTGTGAAGTGTGATGTATCGTGTGTGCCTTTCCAACTCGGAAATGTCTTCTCTAATGAGCCCGGTGATTATTGGAGGGGGGAAACACCACAGACCTTTTCCAATAAAGCCTCTTTTGCCTCTCCAATCCTTGCATGACAAAAACAAAAGCTGTTTGTCCTTTGGGGGAGTGGTGTGTGTGTGTGGGAGTCTGTGTGAATGTGAGTCCAATACTACAGTTCTGCCGTAAATGTTTCTTTTACAGTATGAGTATCCTTCACTAAAAATATGTTCCAAAACTACAAGGTGCACGCACAAAAATTGGCCAATCTGAAGCAAGTGAAAAACTTTTTTTTTTTTTTTTGCTAGTTCTTGACATATCTGTGCAGGACTGGACTGGCACAAAAAAAATAAAAATAAAATCAGCCCTGGCATTTTGAATTGCTGGACCTGGACACCCCGGGTTACCATGTAGCTCTGCCACTGATGTTGATTGGTTCAATTTGTGATTTATATTATAAATGGAATAATAGTTTGTTTCCTATAAATTGTGGGTTGGTCTCTTGGAGTAAAATGGAGGAAAAATAATAATTAAATAGTACCACATCTGCCCCGAAAGACAACGACCCACCGGGCATCTGCCCTCTATACCAGGTGGCTGGTCCAGCCCTGTATCTGTAACTGCGATTACATGCAGTCAATATTTGGCTCAAGGTCAGAATTCCGGTTTTTGAAACATTTGAGATGATCCTGTTTACATGCATGATGGACAGAGTAACTTCCGTATACATGTTCATTGTACTCAATTGGACTACCACGTTTGTAAGTGCGACACATGGACATTGTTACATAAATACAAAGCATATTGGTTCGTGTTAAATTTCCAGAGATCGACCAAATATGCAGTAAGCGGTGTTATTTTAACAATGTTAGGATAAAAACTTACACTGTCATAGTAAATTTCCCTCTGTTGGGGTGGATGTTGGGTGTAAACTTAGTAGCACTACCGGTGAAGGAGAAACTTTCTAATTTTCCAGCGTGCTGTCGATATTTCAATAGTGATACATTCAGTTATTGCTGATGGGGCAGTGTGGCTCAGTGGTAGATTGGTTCTCTCCCGACGTTGAGAGCGTGTATTCGATCCCAGGCCGGAGTGATTACGTCAAAGGATCCTTGAGCAAGATGCTGAACCCCAAGTTGTTCATGATGTTGTATCATAAGCAGTCAAAATGTAAAGCACTTTGAGGGCCTCGTAAGGAGGAAAAATGCTTTATCCTCCTGTCCACTAGGACAAAAAACACTGTCCAATCATGTTATTTTGATATTCCCCAATTTTTGTGAAGTAACTGGAATATTGCAAAAGAAAAAAGAAAAAGAAAAAAAAAAGTTTTTTATTTTTAAGCTGTGATGTGTCCACTACAGAGGACATTTTTTAAAACTTAAATGCTAGGCTCAAATACAGTTAAAATAATTCAAACCATACTTTAATGTGTTCTTAAGAGTCTCATAGAAAACATGCTAACAACATTTAAGCCTAAATTTGTTCAATAAAAAGTGTTTTACACTTACTTTTCCTCTCCCCTAAAAAGTGCTTGCACTGAGGGAAGCCATTTTCTTTTATGATGCAATCCAATGTAGCAAAGCTCCACCCCTACACATTTGGTATCATTGGAACGCTCTGAATGTCCTCTGTAGAGCACAAAATGAGTTAATTCAATCGTATGCACTGGGTGGGAGATATTCAGGTTTAAAAAGGTCCACTACAGAGGACAACTTTGAATTGCTGGTAGTGGGGAGGATACAAATGAATCTCTATGCTCAATAAAAAAAGACATATTAAAGTCATTCACTGCACTAAATAAAGTAATCGGTTTCTTCCTCGCTCTTAAAGTGCTCTTGAAGTTTGGTTCATTGCTGTGTGGTCATGGGGTTTGTTTACCCCTGCTTGAGTATTTCCAGTGGCTTATATACTACTCATGTATGTCTGTGTGCATAAACACAAACTGTGGTATTTTCACTGTAGGGAAATAACACCGAACGTGAAAACGCCACAGCAAAATCAATGCATCAAGCGAGGCTCATTTAGCGACTTCCGCATCCAAGTCGTCCCTGATCCAGTGAAGAAAAAAGAAGAATAGAGCATGAGCGCATGCAGACCAATGCCTCGTTCAAATGTGGTATTCCGAATGCCATTTAGAATAACAGGAATTTGGGTCTTATTCGGGTTTTTTAAAAACCTAAATAAGAGCATATTCTGTTTTTTTGCACGTCTAGATGGCCTTTCAAAACCTAGATATTGCCAATATTCGGGTTCTGAAAGGGTTATTCCCTGCATGTAAACATACTATGTCAACCATTCATCTGAGAGATTCAAGTTAGACAGACAACGGAGTGTCATTAAAATCTGTTTTATTCATATTAGTACCAGACATTTTCACTTTCCTTTTTTTTTCTTTTTTTTTTTTTCTTTTTTTTTTAAAGAGCTCAGAATTGTTCATTCGGTAGTCTTACCGATTCAACGTCTTGTCATCATTGCTCTTTTTTTTTTTTTTTGTGTGTGTGTGTGTGTGTATGTGTGCGTGCGTTTGCGTGCGTGCGTTTGCGTGCGTGCGTGCGTGCGTTTGCGTGTGTGCGTTTGCGTGCGTTTGCGTGCGTGCGCGTGCGTGCGTGTGCGCGCGTGCAAATACGTATAAATTTATACTCATTCATTCACCTAAAACCTTATAAATATCCCATTACCCTTCGCCTTAACCAGGTACTTCAGAATCTTGCCAGAGTCGTGAGATTTAAATGGTCAGGAGACCAGAGAAAAGGTCAGAAAAAAAAAGAAATAAAGAGAAAAGAAAGGTAAATCAAAGTGAAATCCAGCACCGACCAAACACTTCCTGCCTTCCCCATGATTACAAAATCAAAGTCTTACGCCAACCCCGGAAGCCTCTAAATTCCAGCAAATTTAGCGAGATCTCAAGAGCCCAGAGGAAAAACTAAAGAGAGGAAGGAGGGAAGGATCGATAAGGCAGAGTGAGATCCATAGAAGCCAGTACATCCAATCCATCAAAGTGAAGTCCAGCACCAACAAGACCCCTCCTGCGTGGTTACAAAACCAGAGTCTTATGCCAACCCCAGAAACCTCAAACTTCTAATAAATTAAGATCTCAAGTGACCAGAGGAAAAACTAAAGAGAGGAAGGAGGGAAGGATAGATAAAGCAAACACCAGCACCAACTGATTCAAGGGGCTGTGGGAGGGAGAGGGTACTTCTGTTGAGTTTCAGTAGATGCTGGTGCGACGGATCTGGCATGCATAAGGACCACCACCAAAGAAAGAAGCCGTCAACCGCGGTCCAGCAAAGCGAGCACCCCCCCCCCCCCCCCCCGAAATCCCCAGGCCGCGGCAGCACCAAGGCCACCCCCAAGCCACCCGAGCGGACACCGGTCGGCGAGCCGACCCAGACACCCGGAACACCCCCGCCCCAGCCCCGGCCCACACCCCCGAGCCCAAGGCCGCAGAACGAGGCCCAGCGGGCCCCCACAGCGCCCCACCGGTCCCCAGCCCCCATCCCCCCACGACCCCCCCGCACCCCACCCAAACCCGCCATCCACCACGACCCAGGCCCCACCACCCCCGACCCCCAAACCCCCGAACACACCCCGACCCCCAGCACCCAACCCCCCACCCACCCATACCTCCACCCCCCCCCCAAACAAGCCGCCCCCCCCCCCGACGGCCGCCCCCCCCCCCCCCCCCCCCGTGAACCCGGCCCCCCGCGAGAACCCCCCACCCCCCCCCGGAAACCGGCACCGGGCAGCAGCGCAGAGAGGGAAGGTATGCCCACCCCACCTCCAGCCGCGCGAGATTTGCACAGCGGCGGGAGGGGGGAAGCAGAGGAGGAAGCACCAGGGGAGAAGGCGGAACACCAGAACACCGAGCCCGGTGGGGAGAGGCCCCGGTCGTCACGCCAGAGTACTAGTGACACCTAACCCTGTTACTGAGTCCGCCAGCTCGCCGACTGGCGAGCTCTACCCTACACCGTGAATGTGGCCCCACCCAGTGTATATACAAGTGTGTGCGTGTGGTGCATTAAAATTGGGAGCAGGTGAGTCGGAGCAGAGGGAAAAATTTTTCCCCTACTCCGACACACCCGTATCCCCCCCAAAAAAATGAATATGTATATGTGTGGTGCATTAAAAAAGGGAATGGAGGGACAAAGTGGAGGGGCAGGGACACAAATGGGGGGGACCACAGCGCTGCCAGGCACTGCAGTCCATCCCCTCTGATGGCTCCCCGCCCCAACTCACCCCTCCCCTTGGACGTGAGGTGCATTAAAATTGGAGGGGAGTTGAAGGGTGACATTTTCACTTTCCAATATGGAGCAGGTCTAGTTCTAGAAAGAAAACCATTTGAACATCACATGAGCAACGTCTAGCAACGAGAATCCGCTTGAATGGTTTATTTTTTTGTGTTTTTACCCTGGATGGAGATCCTTTGCCCGACCCTTCACTGCAGCTACCTTCACTTGTTGATTGTTTGTTTGAGAGGTCTTCATTTTATTTTTACACTTTGGTCTTCAGAAAACACAAACCATGCTCTTGAAATCAAGCCACTGCCTTGGCCTTTAAAGCCTGTATCCCACTGAGGGGGCAAACGTTTGCAACGCAAGCAAAGTTGTTTCCAACATTTGCTAAATGTTCGGCAGACATTCACCTAGAGTTTTTTTTTTTTTTTTTCTTGTTGCATGGACATTTTGAACAATTTTGAAATAAAACATTTTGAAAAAAAGTCACTAATTGTATTATGTAGTTAAAACTCAACAAAAAAATACAGTTGCACTTACTAATAGATGAACAATCATCCACAAATCAAATACAGGTACTGTTGTGTACTCACTTTGGAGTACAGTAAGTACAGTGTACAATACTGCTTCTGTAGTTAGACTGGATGCTTCACAACGTACAGTAAAACCATTAAGACAAACACTCACATATAAGCTTTTTTTCAATAAGATTTTATATGCTTAACTTATGTAGCCTTCTGACCATTGTTGTAAGCAAACAAAAACAAACAACTAATTTAAGTCATTATTAGTATGGTTGGATGGTAGGTAAGTGGATGGATGGATGGATGGATGGATGGATGGATGGATGGATGGATTGATTGATTGATTGATTGATTGATTGATTGATTGATTGATTGATTGATTGATTGATTGGTTGATTGATTGATTTGCCCTCTACTTAAATTCCTACTTTTGGCTATAATTCCTGAATGGTAAATCACCAACTGTGACATCATCTTTTTGTGTCTGGTTACCCAAAAGTGCTCGTTAACTTGCATGTATCCTTGCATTCATGTAAATGTAACCAACTTACTGATTGGATTGCTGACAAAAAACCTCCCAATCACCTTCAGCACCTTTTTCCAAACAGCTGCTATCATGTCGTGACACAAACCATCTGGTGTGTCATGAAAATGACATTTACATGAAAATAAATGTAAATGGGTAGCATTGAAATGTAACCACAGCCATATGATAACGCAAAGCATATACATAGAGTATGCATGTAATAATACTGAATATGATGGATCGACTGCAGCATCCTTATACAAAGGATTTCCAGCACTGCAGTCCTGTCTTGGCACATGATATAGTGCGCACGGTTTCACTTATAGCAATATCGGAAAGCACACATTTCTATGTGAATGTTGGGGGTCTCTCAGTGACATTATCATTTTTCTTATCTTGGCTGCGCACAAGGGTTTTAAAATATGAAAGACATTCAATGTGGGCGTGATGTGTCTCTATTTGAAGTGGTGTTTGGCTCTTGAATCATAAGGTTTAACGCTCAACTTGTTTCCCAGAACGTCCACTGTTGGCCTGTGACAGAGAAGACGATGATGATGGGAAATCTGTGTTTTTCTTTTGATAGTTGGTGTTTTCGTTTTTCCTCAACCTCACATTTTTTGGGAAAGCCTGCAGTATTAATCAGTGACACACATGTGTGCAGGGCTCCCCGGAGCCTTTAGTTCAACAGGCTTTGCAAAGAATTTCCAGATTTCACTCTGATTTGCATGGAAATATTGACAAAAACAATGAAACTGTTGCATGCTTTGTTGTGAAATACTTTGTGGTCCTAATTGCAAATCCAACACGTCAGAATGTTGGGTGGCCCTCTTACATAATGAAGCCAAAATGCTAAAAGTGATGTGGAGATAATTAAGGCATCCGTTCTTATCAGATGAAATGCACACGGGCTTAATGGTGATGTGAATAACAGCACAGCACATTGAAACAACATGCATCACACTTGATTTGACGTGCTGGATATTAAAGAGGTTCAAAGATTCAAGCGGGGCATTCATTAAAAAGCATCACGCTTGTCTGACCTTCTGTCTCTCATTAAAGGAACTGTCATAACGCAGAGTGTGGGAGAACGTGTCATAAACACTTCAGGTCAAGGAATGGACCTGAATAAGCCTCGGTTCTGCATGATTGACCTGGGTCAGAGCAACGTGTTTGAAGTTAAGGGTGGGACAGTGTGACGTGGAAGGACCCTGTAGTAATGAGCCACTAGATGTATGGCGACATAAAGCTTTAGTGCCAGTGAGGAATGTACTTCTGAACGATGCCTGTGATATGCCCAAGTGGTTGGCAACTCAGTCAAGCGGCACTCGGTGGCCAGACCTCTGCGCTGTGAAGGGACGAGATGATCAGGTTATGGTAAATGAATCTTGACGACGCATTTCCTGGAAGTCCACGCGGGTCTTCAAAACATTCGACGGCGCTTCTCTTCCACCAAGAGTCATTTGAAAGATAAGTCAAGTGTAAACACACTGACAAAGCAAGTACACGTTCGCTATATGTCGTTGAACATAAAGTTTACACGCCCGAACTAATAATCGAAATATTCAAAAGAGTGCATGTTGTCACTCCAAATGTAACAGTGCTAAAGCCCAATTCGCACAGCAGGATAATTAGCCCCATTTATCCCGAATCTTGTTGGACTTGTCGAATCATAAAGACGCTCCGACAAACAAAAGATCATCTTACCAGATATTCCTGCCGTGTGTGGTGTGTTCAGACTGATCTCAACCGCTCGGAAGGAAGCAGCAATGCCAATCCCAAATCGGGGCATATTCGGCGTGTTGGATTGTTTTGGCCCCACTTCTCACCGTGTGGGGTGGGGCCCAAGGACAAATGAGCACGCAGCCTGTTGAAAGAGACATGCAGCCAATTAGAAAGTGAGGTGACGAGGCGGCAAGGAAGTTACGATGGCAAGCCTTAAATCAAAACAGTCATAGATAGATAGATAGATAGATAGTCGGTCTGCCATGATTGTTTACTCTGAAGTCACGTTTCGTGAGATTTCCTGTTTCACCTGGAAAAATTCATGAATGAAATCCATCCTCGTCCTCATTTTCCATCCAACCTCACCAAAATGGAGACTCTCCGGTGGCAAAAGTGTGTGATGCAAGCGTCGTCATTTCAGGGGTGCAACGTACAGCCTGTGTCCTGCTGATCCCACCTCATAGTGGCCCATTCACTGACACATTAACTTCTAAATGAGCTCTGATGTGAGACCTTAATCTGCCTTTGGCCACACAAGACACTTTAATTCCCTCACATGCGTTCTCTCTCACACACACAAACACGCACACGGCTGAATAAAGGCACCCGGGGGGTCAAGGAGCAGAATTTGACCATTAGTGCTGCCGACACTGAACTCATTTAACTTCGCGCTATGTGAAGTGATGTTTGCATTGTGTGTTTGTCTTTTGTGCACGTATGATTGTGTTTATGTGGGCGAGGAGAGAAGACCGTTGGCC
Organism: Festucalex cinctus; assembly: GCF_051991245.1. Classification (NCBI taxonomy): domain Eukaryota; kingdom Metazoa; phylum Chordata; class Actinopteri; order Syngnathiformes; family Syngnathidae; genus Festucalex; species Festucalex cinctus. The sequence continues at coordinate 15,295,031 of NC_135413.1, forward strand.
TCTAACAACCAATTATTGGTTCAATTTATGCAGTAAAACCGATTTCGAAGTAGGATACCGTATTACATTAATACATTTACATTCATACATACCTGTTTTGCAAATCTGTAGATACTGTAAATATTTATAAACACATATGCTTCCACTCTGTGAATATGTTCAAAACAACTTTTTGTCAGAGCAATACCAGATCGAGTATTCACTCTAAGTACTCACCAATATAGAGTACCAATACGTGTAATGGCCTACTTTTGTTAGACTTAGACTTAGATTTAACTTTATTGATCCCTTTGGAATGGCTCCCTCTGGGAAATTTACATGTCCAGCATCAATAAGAACAGAGAATAAAATCAATCAATAAATAAGGTTATTACATTATATAAAATGTCAATTTTACACAATATCAAATAATTGTGTACAAAGACATTTGCTTTCCAACTAATGCTGAGGACAGGGACGGACTGGAATCAAAATTCAGCCTGGTAAAATATTCATTAATTGGGGCGCGACGGAAGACCCAACGAACTTGCGCCGAATCCTATTTTAAAATTCTACTTTTTGAAAAACGGATAGAATGAATAGGGATGGGCGAGTACTGATACCCGGTCTTAGTTCAAGGTATTTGCACTCGCAACATTGTCTTGTGGCCGTTTTATGATCAGGAACTAGAAATTAGAAGAGATAATTTTCACTAATTTCATCTAATTTTAAAGAAAAAATATATATATTGGGATATATAGGTCTTTCTTTAAAATTGTAATTTTTGTATGTATCAAAATTATACTGGTATCAGTACTTGGTATCGTGACTACTCAACTGTTGAGTACTTGTACTGGTATCAGTATTTTGAAAAAAAAAAAAAAAAAAAAAAGTGTTATCGAACATCCATAAGAATGAGCATAATCTTTTATTATGAAAACTCAATTATCCAACTAGAAGAGAGGCGGTGGGGGATTCACATGTAGAAGATGCTGGCAGCACTTGTAGTGTTACAATTAATGGATTTTTTTTTTTTTTCAAAGTTAATCCTCATTGAAACAGAGCGCCTTTCATGTCAGGATGTCAAAGTGACCCTCAGTGACCTTTTGTCCTCTCTCATTGAGCCCTCGCTTTAACCATTAGCCTACGTTGACAATGCCCACGCACGAAGAGGTGGAGAGCGGCTTTCCGAAGGCTCCAATAGCCCTCCAGGGTCTGGGGAGCTCCATCCTCACGACCCAAACTGGCACATAATGAATCAAAACAGAGCAAGAGGAAGAAAGGAAGCAGGAGGGAGAGAACAGAGAAAAGTGTGAAAAAAACTCTAAATAATGGGGGAATAAAGAAAAATACCAGAACACCAGTCGGCATGGCGGATAAAAGCTGCTGTTAAGATAAGGCTGGCGCAAATATGTTTTGATCATGTCACATGACGGCTAACTTTGCCAACTCACAACCACACATGTGTCCAGATGTTTAAGATATTCATGCCCCAAAAGTTGAAGGATGGGGAATCTACCTCTCTTTGGTTATATGTTTGGCAGACAACTCCAATAATGAGGCATGTAAACCCACGCCATATCATGATGCAAACATAAAAAATGCAGACGGATGAGGTGTGTTACTAAAACACGAACGCAAATACATTCATTATTCATGTGTGCAAAAACCCTACTGTTCAAACAAAGGCTATTTCTCAGTGTGTGGGTGTCAATGTGTGCGTGTGTGCACTTCAAAAACACATACTCACTGAACTCCTGTCATACCCTTCCAACATATGCTATGAGTTTGGCATGTGTCCCGAGGAGCACTGCCACATGAGTCAGAGCCCAGACAGCCCAAAACAATCAAACAATCCAGTCGCTGAATTGCATTCAAGCACTGTAGCTACTCATTTGAAATCGAATACGTGTAGTATAACATTCAAGCGTATGGCCACATTTTTCAATTTGAATTATCTCCCAGCTCTGATAGCTTTTCATCCTCGTCACATATTTCAGAGGCCTGTGACAGAAACCTCATGTTGTCCTCAGTATAAATTGCACTTGCTCTAATAGTACTTAATCTTAGTGAGAGGCCTCAGGATGCTCCCATAGGAGCGAATAGAGTTACATATATGTGAGCCTTTCAGGTGGTTGACTTGGTGGGCACAGAATTACCCACAGCCACTCACACAGATAAATATGATCACCTATTTTTTGTTCATTCCTTATGTCAAACGTTTTATCTATGAGCTCAAATGGCTATGAGGGAATTTGTGCAAAATCATAAAGATTGTGCACTTCTGGAAAGTTTTAGCAGGGTGTTAGACACGGGCCTAAGATTTTTTTTTATTTATTTTTTTAATCCATGGATATCAGGGTTCTATAAAATGCTCCAGAATGTGTTCAATCAGTTTACCCTATGGCCCAGGGGGCCATTTGCGGCCCGCAGTCCATTTTTTAGTGGCCCACGACATATGCTAAAATTGGCATTTGACTCAAATAAAAAAAAAAAAAAAAATGTTTGGAGATGGTCAAAGTAAGAAGGGAAGGTGTTGAAAAACACAAGTGCTATTAAAGGTTATCTTAGTTAACTAAAACTAACGAAAAAACTAAAATTCAAAAAACAATTTCGTTAACGAAATAAAACAAAGACGAAGATGCTTTTTAAAAAAAGAAAACTAACCAAAACTACATTTTGTTTACAAAACTAACTAAAATAAAACTATAATTATAGCAAAAATGTCCTTTGTTTTAGTCTTTGGTAATTAATTCAATACATGAGTCTTTGGGGATGATTTTAAATGTGACTTTTAAGTAGATTTATTTTAATATAAACCGGGATAATGACGTCGCCCCCATGGTGTTTTTTAAATGTTGCGCATGAGTAATACACATTTAAAAAAAAAAAAAAAAAAAAAAAAAAAAACTAAAACTAATACTGAAATAACTAAACAAAAACTAAGCATTTATTAAAGAACTAAAACTAAAAAAAAACTAACAGAACCACCCTGAAAAATAATTAAAACTAACTAAAAAACAAAACAAAAACAAAACAAAAAACTCAAAACAAAATAGTAACTAAAATGAAAAATTCCAAAACTGTAATAACCCTACTGCTATATTACAAATAAATTGGTTTATATACTGTAGCATTTTTCTAAATATACAAAAGCACAAAAAATATTTGTACAATTTTTAGGACTAAACACAATTTCTCTTCATAACATAATGTGGCCCTTGCGTCCTTCAGATTTTCTGTATGTGGCCCTCAAATGAAAAAGTTTGGACACCCCTGTTGTAGAGTCCATTGCAAACACTAAAAAAAATTAAATAAATGAATAAATAAATAAATAAATACATATCTTTTTGGCACAAATTAAGATGTAGTTTGTCGTGATTGCACACGTTAACTAGTTAATTGTTCTTTTTGGAGACACTGAACTGACCCCCCCCAAAAATTCAAGTCATAGGTCAGAGAACTGGGGAACAAAATGCACAGGGTGTGAGGGCTATTTGTAAGTTTCGGCAATACAAAATAGGGGAGTCTCCAGTGGTCTTTTCGTTATTGTCTGTACTGCAGCTTGCAAACAAAATATAAACTGCATCATTAACGTCTTTCTGTGTTTTTCTCTCTGTCAATCTATATTCTTCTGTGTTCTTCTAAATATATGCAACAAGTGCATCTATTTCTCACAAGGGTCGCGGGGGGTGCTGGCGCCTATCTCAGCTGGCAATGGGCAGTAGGCAGGGGACACCCTGGACTGGTTGCCAGCCAATCGCAGGGCACAGAGAGACGAACAACCATCCACACGCACAAGCACACCTAGGGACAATTCGGAGCGCCCAATTAACCTGCCATGCATGTCTTTGGAATGTGGGAGGAGACCGGAGTACCCGGAGAAGACCCACGCGGGCACGGGGAGAACATGCAAACTCCACCCAGGAATGGCCGGAGCCTGGACTCGAACCGGAGTCCTCAGAACTGGGAAGCGGACGTGCTAACCACTCGAGCACCGTGCCGCCCCCTTGGATATCATATGTGAGGTAATTGTGAAGTGATTTTACTTTTAATCTCCATGTTGATTACCGAGCATTCTAGCTAGCTAGTTAATGTATGCAAATTACTCTTCATGCGATGCCAGGGGGGCGGCCGTGTGACCTCAGGCAACATGTTGTTTTTGCCATACTACAATAAAACATTTTTGCACATCCAATACAGAAGGTGGCAGTTGCGCAGTCATTGTCAGACAGTGAGCAAGCCTAACCCCAATCATAGTCACGGCAGAGAACAGATTGTTGGCGGCGGTAGAGCTGGTTGTCCAGTAACCAGCAGATCGGCTGTTTGATTCCCGCGATCCCCAAGTCATGTGTTGTTGTTGTCCTTGGGCAAGACACATCACACACATTGCCTCCAGTGCTACTCATACTGAGGCCGTAGGCGCACAGTGTCAGCCACGCTTCTGTCCGTCTGTCCCAGGCTACATGAGTAATTTACCACCATCAGAGTGTGAACGTGAGTGTGCATGAATAATGTATCAATTCCATTGCGAAGTGTCATTGAGTGTCCAGAAATATGTTATATAAATCTGATTCATTATTATTATTTTGACTATATCATCCATCATATTTATCACCATTTGATTATCTTTGCTAATGGATTTGTTTGTTTCCATATTGGGAAACATACCTATTTGTTGTTAAGATGGGGGGGGGGGGGGTTGGAGGCAGGACCCAAATGCAGGGGGCAACAAAAACAGGGCAAGACAGGGATGCAAGTAAAAAAGGGGTTTAATTAACAAAAAGGCAAACGAGGTACTCTGTGAAAATAACAAAATTAACAAGAGCCAAAAAAATAGACTAAAGCAACAAAAACAGGGCATCGAAGGCAACATGGGATGACAGTAACAGCAACAATGACTCAACAAGAACTGAAAGAAAGCAGGGTAACTCAATACACATGGTAACGAGAAAACAACAGACACCTGGGCAAGATACAAGAGGCTTGGGGAGCTGATTGGTCAACACACTGGGAAGGGAAGACTCAGGTGGACGTGGTTAGACGTAACGAGACAAGGGAAGAGACAAGGAATACATGACAAATAACCAAAAACACCAAAAGAAAACAAAATCCCACCACCACAGAACCAAAACATGCCATTTTGGGGGGGGCTGGAAAGGGTATAGAAAGTTTGGTTTGATTTGGTTTGGTTTATTTGTTCATTTTTCCTTTTGGACAATACCCAAAAAGAAAAAGGGCCAGTGGGAAGAAGCTAAAGCTTATGAATTCCCGACCCCATACTTTACTAGGACGCAAAAAAGTTGCGTCCTTACTCTATCAGAGGCAGGAAGTGAATCTGTGTTACCTTGGTGGCTAATCGGGACAAAAATGGACTATTATTGCAACCCTTCTTTAAGTGGACCACAGGTGGAATTAAAGACAAGAAGCAGTTACTTTTAACGGCTGTGGCTGTTAGCTGTTTTGAAAGTTGTCAGCCAATCTGACACACATCTGTTTTAAATGTAGTCCAGTTCGGCATTTCAACTCAAGCTGCTGGAGTGAGATGCCTTTTGGTGGTCGCAGCCGACGTGACCTTGGGGAATGACGTCAGCCAGACAGCAGACGGGAGCTGTAGGAGTCCAATTTCCATCTACGTGTCGAGACTGTTTTTGACAAAACGCTGGTGCTGTAATGGGATATATCGCTGTTCACTTCCTGTTTCCAGCCATAAGCTTTATGTCTCCAATCGCACATGACGTCATTGTGGTCATTTCTTAATAACGTGATGAAAAGGGCGTTACAGTCAAGGAAGTAGTAACTTTCACCAAATCTACAATCTTTCCTGACCTTAACTAACGTGTTGATTTGACGTCAAATGATATTTCGCCTAATGGAGACAGTTTTGTGCTTACTTAAAAAGCAGACCACAGTCCATCATTATTATTCAAGAAATCTACTGGCTCCTATTTAAGTGTGATGACAACGTGAGTCAATAGGCTGACACCAATCAAAGTGGGTGGGTCGGTCCACACAGCAGGTCTCTGAAGTCTGCTCTCTCCCAGAACTGATATTTGATGCTTTTTGGAGCAGAGGAAACAATGAATGTATTTAGTCAGATGTCAAGCAGGGTGAGTTTGTGTCTTTCGCAATTCAAACATCTTGTTCATCAGAACTTTCTCCCTCGTTGCCTTGCATACAAACACACATACCACACCTTCGCTCCCTTGGTAGCTGGGCTCTCTCGTGTGTTTTCAATTACACGCCCGCTAACCGCCCTCTCTTCTGCTGCAAAGTCCTCTCAATCTGTAGTGCGGGCAAAACATATGTAGCTATATTGGAGGTGACGAGAGGAAGAGCAAATTTGAAGTTCAAAATCATATAACATATACAATACAATAAACAATATTGACAATGACCAACCTGAGATGAACTTCAGTTCTCAAAACAATGTACACACAATCACATACATACAACCTAATAGCTTCCGGAACCTATTTGTCAAGATGCCATGATTTGTGTGCAACCATAGTTGCGAAGCACGTTAAATGGCTCAGCCATCTCCCCCAATTGAACGCGACCTTTTTTGACAAATCTGAGTCATTCTCGCAACTCCCCATAGCAAATAAATACTGATGGAAGGTCTATCAATCCATCATTGACGACGCCTGTTTGCTGACAAATGGGAGGCGACACACGAGATGCGGTACGCGCATCTAAGGCTACGTTCACACTGCAGGCAAATGCGACCCAGATCAGATTTTTTTTGCCCAAATGTGACCTGTATCTGACTTTTTTTTTTAATGTCAGTCGACTCACTTCTGATTTTTTCATATCCAACCAGGGTCAGTTTCATATGTTGTCCTAGATCGGAAACGTATCCGAATTTTTGCAATGCAAACGCCGTCTAAACGGCCACATATGTCATCAAAATTTCAATATGCGCTCCACGCAGGCGGGGGCATTACTCAGAAGACGTACGTGAATAGGCAAAGTTGTTTCGAGTAACAGTTGTGACTTTGTATTTGACTTTAATTTAATCCCACTTGAAGCATGAAGCATAAAGTTGACATTTGTGGTGATATTAGTAATTTAGCCACACAGACGATTCATTTATTACGCGCGGCAATGACGTGACGTCATCGTTAGGGGAGAAAGAAAAAAAAAAAAGGAGAGGCCTCTGTGAGATGAGGAACTTGAACAGGCTCACCTCATTTTCACATAATATATTTAATAAGTAAAACTTTTTTCTTTTCTTTTTTACGCTGGACCTACGTATTTACTAGGGATGTAACGATATCCAAACGTCACGATACGATATTGTCACGATATGAAGGTCACTATATGATAATTAGCAAGATATATTTTGAACGATTCGGTGAACTGATTCTAGTGATTCAGTTCACCTAAAAGAACTGTAATGCCCATCACTAAGGCCCACCTCTGCTTTAAGGACATGTAGTCAACATTCTCAGTGTTACATGATATCTGTCTATACGTCACCATTAGTGTGATCCATACATTGAAGATTGGATCTCTTTCTCATCACTGAACCACACCAGAGTTCCATTAGATCGTTGATTTCTTCTTGTCACGTGACGAAGCAAATCACAGCAAAAGGGAGAAAGAACCAAGTATTGAAACAGACTAAACTGTACTAGTGCATTTGATAACAGCTTGAATGTCTCACTTGCAGCAGGGTAATTGTTCAATGTTTGCGTACGCTGTCTGAGACTTCAAAGTCAACACGTAAAATCTTCTTTAATCATGTCTCGAGGATTCAATGTGTTGATGACATACTGCTAACATTACACCTTTATTATAAATCTAATCAACAGTTACAACTAATCCACTGAGCACACATGCTCCACCGCATCGCTTAACTATCTCAGCAGCTCAACAAAGCGTGGCCTGTCTCCTCACCCGGTTTGTGGTTTTTTAGCTTTAATGAAGGGTTCTTGAGGACACACCAAGGAAGCCTGTGCGTGTGTGTGTGTGCGTTTGTGTGCATGCACACAGACAAGCATTTTCTCAAGTCGCAGTCTGCATTTCTGTGAATGAATCTGCTTTGTTCTACTCTTGGACGTAAATCAACGACTATAATAGCAGAGTCAGAGCAGATTGTCTGGGAAAGAACAAAAAAAAAGTGTTGACTGAGAAACTTAACTTGATTTAGAAAAGGCATCTTCTCAGCCAAGTAAAATATCTCAGTTCATGTATTCTGACTGAGTAATATTCTTTGGTTTGGAGAGGGCCTCTCGGTAGAGCTGTGCGATACTTAAGATTTTGGTATCGATCGATACCAAGTAAGTGCTGGTGCCAATATTGCCGATATCGATACCAAATACTTTTAGGAAATATTATGGCATTTTAAATCTAGAGCTCTGGTATCGATTCTGTCGATACTTGGATGTATCTGCACAGCCCTACCTCTCGGACGTTTTGTGCAGGAAAATATGTTGTTTCTATTGCCCCTCTGCAGATTTACAAGTATTTCAATTCTTATTTCGTGCAGATTGCTCTTGTAATCCTCAAACAAGTTGAAGAGTTGTAATCTGGAAGAACATCTCATTCTGCCTCATTCACAGGCCCTTGTAATGAACTCTGCTTTGATGAATAAGTTCATTCAAAGTGGTAAGTTATTCAAAAGGCGCATCGGTGGTTGGTGGGATGAGTTACTCTTAAAAGCACACGCTGTACTGGCCGCTTCATGGCCGGGGCCTCCTCCGCTTTCCTCTAGACTTCCTCGCTTTACTTTTCTGGCCTTGTCTTTCATTTCTGTCAACATGGAAAGACCGTCCCTCCTCATCTTATCTCGTCTTTCAATGGCGACGTTGCCAAGCGAGAGCCCTGAAACAGATTTGTGCAGTGGTCATGATAAGACAGCTGTGGCAGCAGTGAGATAAAACCACACCAGAAATACAGCATTGGATCTAATTCACCAATAGCTTTTACATGCAAATGTATTCTTAAGTCCTACTTATGCTCTTTCCAAGAAATGTAGGCTTTAACTAACACTCTAATCCACAAACACTGGAGTCCACACAGAAAGATACAAATGTGTTTTTTGTTTTTTTTTCCAGTTATTTAATTTACATCCATCTACAAACAGCAGCATAGGATGCATCACAGTTGAGGTCGACAGATGGATCAGTGCAGTGTCTGCAGTGATGCCGACTCTGAAATCGAATTGCTTGATAGAGCAATAGTTGCATTGGTAGTATACTGTACACGGTAAAAAACAATAGCATTCACTTGAGGCCGGACTTCATCAGGGTCGTTCACGAAAATATTGGGTAGATTGGTGCCAGATATCCCTGAAACAGTCAGAATGTCAATAAGGTGATTAATACCAAACCACCCAAAGTCATTCATGGATTCATAGATTTTTTTTTCTTCTTCTCAGAACCCTCCTTTTTGCATAAGTAATCATCAATCCACGGTTTTCTGTAGCAAACTAAAGTCAGAAAATCTGTCTGTCAATCTGTTCTCTGTAACGCTAATCCTCATGTTTGTTTTACTTTTGTGGCAGAATACCATCGACAGTGTGTCTGTCTGTACTTTGCAAGAAAAGTTCAGGTTTCAGTGGTTAAACTCGCAGCAAACGATGGCGTATAAACATCCAGCATCAACACAACACTGGCCTCCCTTGGTAGATAAAAAGCTCTGTGCTTTACCATCAGCAATTCAATGTAGATCAAACAGTAGTCATCCATCTTCTGAATGTTCTGACACCTTCTGTTAATGTAGAGACATATATTCCGTCACAGCAACTGTGCGATCTCGGTGGTAGGCAGAGTGTGGGTGTGTAGAACCTGAAAGGTTGAGTCTGGCCTTAATGTTAATCGTCCAGGTTTCTGTAAATATCAGAGCACAGCACTCCCTGAGTCCACTTGAAGATGTTATACGGATTCTTAGCTCATCCATCTTGTTGTAGAGCACTTCTCTGTCGTATGTGATTTTTGAGTGTGTGGTGCAATACATCCATCCATCCATTTTCTTGACCGCTTATTCCTCACGAGGGTCGCGGGGGGTGCTGGAGCCTATCTCAGCTGGCTTTGGGCTTGGTACACCCTGGACTGGTTGTCAGCCAATCTCAGGGCACACAGAGACGAACAACCATCCACACTCACAAGCACACCTAGGGACAATTCGGAGCGGCCAATTAAACTGCCATGCATGTCTTTGGAATGTGGGAGGAGACCGGAGTAGAAGGCCCACACAGGCACGGGGAGAACATTCAAACTCAGGAAACAGGAAGGCCGCAGCCTGGACTCGAACCCGAGTCCTCAGAACTGGGAGGTGGACGTGCTAACCAGTCATCCACCATCCGTGCCGCCCTGGTGCAATACAGGTTTTCATTATTTTGAAGGCCATTACCGGCCACGGGGGGTTTTGCACTGATGGTCAAATGTCACCTAGCTTGCATTGTGAAATATGCCTTCCCTTCTGACTGAACTTAATACCACAGAGCGCAAGCACCAATCTTCACAAATACAAAATAGTAGCAGGAAAAACTAGGTGGTAGGCGTGAGGAAGATCTAAATACTGTTTTTATGGTTATGGTTTAAAGTATTTAATATAGTCTACTGTAAACAATTCTAATCTCTTTTAGGAGTGCATCAATTATTTGCAGAAAATCATTATATTCATGTTTGGGCTCGATTCCCCCGTGAATAGCAGCGCCTACTGTACTGTACTTTCAAGACAAAAAATGTGAATGGACCCAGAATGTAAAATTCTCGGCTGTTGACAGTTTAGTGAAGATTAGTATTCAGCACTAATTAGTCACATCTGTCTTAATTAGGCCAACAATGTAAAAAAAAAAACAAGATCATTATCTTTGTATAATATTCCCACAGTTACTAACACATTTTATAGTAGCTCCATAAATGCCTCAACATAACCACACATTACTCTTCACTCTGGATGAAATATGGTCCCATTCTCTATATTATTGGGGGTCCAGTTTGGCTGCTATTCAGTCTGCCTTTAAAAAAAAAAAAATATATATATATATATATATATATATATTTCAAATTAAAAGCCCCCAAGGGAGGAAATGGGAAACTCCAACAACTGTAACCCATTTAATGATAAATAAATTAAGTGTTGAGGTTTTAATTACCGAAACAATAACAGTGTTATGTGAACTAATATTTTCATTTCAATTTTAAAATATCATTTCACTGTGTGTGCTTTTTTTGTTTTTCATCGCATGTCATCTACTTTGTTTTTGTTTGGGAGATACACAATTCTAGATTCAGGCACAACATGTTTTTGTGAAATAAATATAAAAAATCTGGGAAATGGTCATACTTACCGAAAACAATCAAAAAGTGTTGGGCAATTCTTTTGTCCTGCAGGCCAGCCACATTAGAGATACTTGACTCGTGTCTCTTGTATCATCCTTTCGCATTACTAGTAAATGTATGACGTATGACGAATACTATGATGTGTTTGTTGCAGCAGGGTGATTGCTTCAAGACCATCCTATTGTTTTAGCAGGAAATTCCACCTCAAATATTCATACGTGTCATAGTGGTCTAAATGCCCCACCCACACCGCATCATTAGGTTTGATTGAAGGCTTTTGATGATTTACTTGAAACAATGTCATGGATGTTGACTGAGTGAGTCAAGAGTGGGAATAGAAATGAAATTTCATTTGATTGTATTTATTCTATTATTATTATTATTATTATTATTATTATTATTATTATTATTATTATTATTATTATATCTATCTATCTATCTATCTATCTATCTATCTATCTATCTATCTATCTATCTAGCTTCTGTCGCAGCGGAATTTAAATGTCTCTTAACACGTTCTTTCGTCATGTATTTGACTGTACAGTCCTTGTATTAGCAACATGCAGATTAGGGCTGGGCGATAAACGTATAAACTGCATCCCTTCACGGTAACACTATATTATCTATCTATCTATCTATTACGGTATAGAATTAATGCATTTTATTTATTTATTTTTGTAATAATTTGCTTGCTGATTTACATAGTCCTTTATAGAAGCTAAATTGATTAAAAAACAATGAAAGAATAAGTTCACTTTGGATAACATTTGTTGTGCAAATCTCAAATCATTATTAAAAGTCAGCACCCTCTGGTGCAAAATAGTGCAAACAAAAATTGTTGATATTTTAAATGAAAACAGTGCAACTGGCTAAGAGGAAGTGTTCATTGGAAGATCATGAAGGCATGCACAAGTGGCTATTGTAAATTGTTACGATGATGTCATCAACATGCGCTATGCGATGATGTCATCAACATGCGCTACCGCGGTTGACGGAAGAGTCTCTCTACCTTCGGCAAATGTATACCTTATATTGAATATAACTTTTATATCGCCCAGCCCTAATGCAGACCAAAGCTAAGTGTTGTCAATGCTAATTGGGAGCAGAAGAAATTGATTACAAAAAAAAAGAAGGTAATTTATAATTCGTTCTGTGACTTTTCAACTCTTGTTGACATTACTGTGCTGGCATTTGTTTTTTCAAGCCCTGAAAGCAATGACAACGACAAAGACAATGTGGCTTTGTGGCTAAAATAATGACATTTCAGGCTTGTTTTGGTGTATATTTAGAGGCTTGGTCACATCTGGTCAGTTCCAGTCGGTTTTCACGGGGGTCACTTGTGTGTTGTTCTCTTGTCAGAGACTGCAGAGAGAACAGATGCTGGTCGGAGTGAATCACGCAATGCTGAATATGCCACATGTCTGGAATACAATGACCACTTAGTCCAGACACAATACCCACACATAAACATGCCAAATTTACCAACTCACTGCCGGCACTGGCATGAAACATACACACACTGGTGTAGGATGCTCACAAACAAATAAACAAAGAGGCTATCCTATCATCTCATCACGATTATGACATTCACAGATTCCAGACATGCATCGGTTTGTCTGAATCACCTTCCCCAACTCCAAATAATATGTCATTCTTTCTGTCTGCACTTCTCTACCCCCTCTATGTTTTCCTTTCCTGGAAGCTCATTTAGAGTCTTGGCCAGACGACAGTGAATCAGTAAGACGCTAAGCCATAAGATAAATGCCAAGCCATAATGATGTTTTTGTTGTTCAAATGTTACTCGTGCTGGAGGTGTGGGGGTGTTGAATGGTCAGAGGGAGGCGTCACACTTTGGGGGCCTCAGGGGTTGTGTAAGACATTTCCAGCGCCGCTAGGAACATTTCACACATGGGTTATAAAATGCATTTAGTCACTTGCACCCTGAAACAGACATACAAACATGATTGCTAACATGCTGCTACTCATCTCTCTCCCTTTCTCACGCATCTGTACCGTCACGTACTCACAGAGACATATGTGCGCACTCATACGGTTGCCTGATTATACACAGCAGTTGCTAAGGCCATTTCCGAGTGGCTATTTACACTTGTATTTATTTGTCTTTTTCTTCAAATATTCGATTTATGTCTCAGACTTACTGGAATCGCACGTCGGCGCGTGCCAGGGAAAGCATTTGGGTCCACTTTAAAAATGATATGAGGCCAGACAGACTGGGAGATGAAAGGAGTCCTGAGGAAACAAACAGAACACAATGAAATGCCATCATACTGATGTGAATGGGAAGCGGGATGCGGAGGAAGAATAGATGAAGGAAAAAGGAGAGAAGGAACAAATTTGTTGTAAACTTTTCTGGTAGTAAATCACAACCAAATGGCCTACAGAATGAGTAGCCCAATGGTGAAAGTGCAGAGAGATTATTTGCTATGATGACTGACTGCATGGATGGATGACAGCGAGCTGCGTGAGATAATAAACTGAAAAAGATTGCCCACCGCTCTCCAGGAACTATTGAATTCAACAGTTGCTGCTCGTCTCCACCACGAGGGCCTTAAAATGATTAAATTGTGTGTGTGCGTGTGTGTTAGCGTGTGCGCGTGTGTGCGTAAACTATATATATATATATATATATATATATATATATATATATATATATATATATATATATATATATATATATATATATATATATATATATATATACACACATATGTGTGTGTGTGTGTGTATTTTCAATCATTATAAATCTTTTTTGTAAAAATACATCTGGTATTTTTTGGGATTTGCATTTATTTGTGTAGAGAAGGCTTAGGTATTTAGCCATATAAAGGAATAAAATTATCTATTGTCAGACACATTAAAGAGTGTACAATTTTTTGTCAGAAGTCTAAGAATCCAAAGTCTGATATACATACTATGAGTAAGAAGTGTAGTGTATACAAAGTTAAATAATGCAAATGATAATAATATATTTTCACATTTAGAGGTTAAAAGTGATAGTTTCAACTTTCACATCAACTTGGACAAAGTTGACAAAACAGAATGCATTTTTCCGCTAAAACATGGATTGTAAACTGTGGCTAGCTGGAGTTTCCTCACTTGCTAGCTGCCCCCAATGACTTCACTAAAACGTCCAAATTCATTTCATTGCTGCTTTGAAAAAAATATTTTGAAGGGATGACATTGTTGGCATGCTCCGGCTGTCAGTGGCGTTGCTTAGCAACTTGGTACCTTAGGCAGGGTTTCTGGTAGTGGACCAGTGGACGCAGGATTCCCAGCGATGTCAACTGTGTCATCCTGGATCGAGGTTTGGCCTTTGGTGGTCATTAGGCCAGCGCCGACCGGCAAACACGCACTACTACGTCTTCCCCCACCCCAGCCCTCCCAATCCCGATTGTCATTGGCTAGCTGTAGCTGTGAATCAAAGCCAAACTTGAAAGGAGGTATGTGGCTGGCTGGCACGCCATGCTTTACTTGAAACAGAAGGCGAGAGTTTACGTGACTGACACAGAATTAAAAAACAAACAAACAAACAAAAACTCTCCCTGTCGCCCTTTTGCTCACGAGCGCCCCCTAGCATCTGCCTAATCCGCCTAATGTTAGTGCTACATTCAGCACAGTCAGAAAGAGGAAACTGGGTCATCAGGTCTAGAGCGATGTGAATATTCGGTTGTCCATACGCGCCCTGCGATTGGCAAGCGACCAGTCTAGGGCGAACCCTGCTTCTCACCTGTCAGCTGTTGAGAAGTTTGCCCATCTTTTTAAGGATAAAAGGATGCGAAAATCCTTTGAGGAATTTTAAACTGAGGTCTCGTGAGATTTGCAATTCTTTCATGCTGTCATGCATGATGTTCTAAGCAACAACTGTTTTTTTCTATGAAAATATTGCTTAAATAAATTATAACTTCAGAGATCACTGTTTTTGTTATGTTGAAAGTGAATGAGTGTGTGGATGCTAGTCTTCTGTGCAGCAGCTATCTACAGTGATGAACGCACACACACACGCAAACTCGATTAAAGAGTGCCTGTAGGAGGTCAAAATCCGGCAGCATTTTCTTATTTATAGCCAATAAACCCATGCAATTTGGTGGTTAACTTTAATAGCTAATGGGCGAAATCCCTCTTTGTTTTCCTCTTTCATTAAATGTGGGAACTGTCAAAGTGGGATGATGTCATTAGGTGAGGTCACTTCTCAGCACTTTAAAGAAGTGTTTTTTGTTCCAATGTTGCAAGCGATATTGTCATTTAGAATGGGAGTTTTTGAAGTACTGCGTGAACAGACAGTCTCATCCGGGGTTACTACGTTTTCATGGAGCGCTCCATGTACAGCCTACAGTAGTCTGTCTACAGTGGCATTGTGGCTAACAGTTATGTTATTTTTCCCCATTCAACGAGGACGAGACGGATGCTGGGCTCTATGATGGGAACTTCATGTGGTCAGCATTCCACTGTCTGGAAGTCCACAGCAATGGTTCTGTGTGGGAGGATTTTATTCATAGAAGGAGTCAGGAAATGCACAGCTGAATTAAGTTGTTCCATCTGCAAATAGGCTTTAGTATTCTAATGCTGCGAGCTTCACAAAAACATCTGAGTGCTTTCTCTCCAGTCCAATATGATCTCATTACATGGATCAAGCTTGGTGATATGGACCAAGCTATTCACATTTTACAAAAGCTGTCGGGTCTGTTTCTACTTTGTGTGCAGGAAGGAACAACAGACGGTGAAGAATTTCATTCTGTATGTTTTAATTCCTAAAAAATTAAAATGAACGTCAATTAAAATTATGGAACTGTGAGACACGTTTTATAGAATCATAAAGTCAAAGGAGCCTTACTATCTGCTGATGTCCTTTTTTTCTTTTTTTTTTTTATATGTAACATCATGATGTTATAATTAATTAAAAAAAAACTCACTTCAGATGACCATGATACATGAATGACTTGAGATAAATTAGACATATTTTGTTCTCATGTGCCTTTAGCAAAGAGCATTTCAAATCTATTGGCCTGACCCATTTTCTCCGTTGTAGATGTGTGGACTGTTGTGGATGATTAGAAGATTGGGTTTGTTGTTGGGTCATTTGGGTGAACTAGAAGTGTTTACGGCCCCTTAATTATCAATGAATGCAGTGTCCTCTAAGCCATTCAAATATTCAACTGTTTTCAACTATATTGGAGATCATAGCATCATCAGTGTAAACAAAAGCGAGCGATGGCTCATTCTTACATACATACAGTTTTGAAAGAAAAATGCAGCAGCGTAGGCTTTGTAACTTTTTGTGCGTTATTGCCCTCAATTATGTGACCTAATAAATCTGGCATCAGCATATAAGGGCACAGTACCAGTGGTAACATTAACAGCTCATTGTAACCTACACATGACCTTTGTGGCAGCCAAGAGAACGCATGCGTGACCACTCCTGGGTGTGTTTGTGCCAGTTGTTCCAGGCCATGTCGGCATAACAGGTTTTGTGGTCTCTCTCAAGTCAGCAAAAAGATTTACTCTCCAAATATTTTAGGAAAACTGGATCTGGGCTGAATTCATTTGATCCGTTCACAGGCGATGGCAGAGCTAACTGTGAATCATTACACTGACCTATTACAGAACCATTCCAAACTGCAGACGCTTGATGTGGCCCGCAAGCAGGCGAGCCAGACCACGGCTTCCTACTCAGCATCCACCACTCGCCACCAACTTCTCCACTGGAACTTCTCATTAGCGGGGGTGGGGGGTAATGTCTTATAGCCTTATCGCCCTCAGGTCATAAAATAATGTTTAGCAAAGGGTATTGAAACACAAGCTATATGGCTATTGTATATGTTCTAGGGTACTTTATACTTAGGGCATGATTTTCATTCCCAGCGCAAGTCTAACTGTGCACATGGGTGGAGTTTTCCTGGATATGTATATATAATTCGTTCAATTAATAGAGTGATTCGGAGTCCAATGCTGTTGGCATTATGTTTTTAATTAAATATGATGGCATCCACCACACCTTCATGGAGCACTGAATCTCTCTGCCTGCGGCTCCACCAAAATTGTGTTACACCACCTGCACCACTACTTAGACCTGCTTTTACTGAGTCTAAAAGCTCCTCTACTTTTTATCACCACAATGGAAATGCACCGGCGGGAGTGGCAGCTCGGTGCGTCAGAGCTCCCAATGAGGCGTAGTGCGTCTGCCAGATTCACAAACACGCTAGCACCGGCATGAAAATTAAGGCGTTTTTAGGCCGAGCTCAATCTACTTTCTGCTACCAATTGACCAGTGTGCCAGGGGTGTGGCAGCTTTGTCCATCAGAACGCCCAGAGAGTCGTAATGTCCTCCCAAACGCGAGGCTCTGGCACAAAAATTTAGATGTTTTTTTGTGACAAAGCTTGATTTACAGTATATTATTTGCAAATATACACATATACTGAAGCTATACATAGTACAGTATGTTCATACCATTAATTAACAACATAAAGAGACAAAGTGGTAAATGATCATTGCAAATCATGTGTATTTTGAATCTATTGGCTTTTTTTTTTTTATTGAAAATTCAGAATTAGAATATGCACTGCATTAAATGACCAGATTCTCAGTTCATGTGAAAAATTTATAATTTTTAGTTAGAACTTATAAAAATTATCATTTTAAAAATTCAACAAGTGTAAAAAAAAATATCAAACTAACGAAAATCATGTTAATTAGGCCATGATGTCCACATTATTTCAAGTCCAATTAGACTTTTTTTTTTTTTTACCCCATGAAAGTCACAATTTTAACAAAAAAAAAACATTTACTTTTCAATCAGTTATTTATTTGACATTTTTTATGACATTATTACATTTCTGACATTGTAATTTTGCTGAAAGAAATTCAATACAACAAAGTATTGCTGAAACAATTTTCCATTTTTATCAATGACCTGCAGTTCAACAATTCAGATCTAAGGTGTGATAGAAGTCAAGCAGTAAATAATTTAGCAAAAATTAAAATCAACGGACTCCTTTAAGGCAGCTGGATGGGCTTTTTTTAATTTATATCAGTTTGTCACATATTAATGTGAAAGTACATTTTACTTTTAACTGCTACATGAAATTGAATTGGGGCTGCACAGCTCCAACACCATCCCATCAGTCTCAAGCTAACAGAGACACTAATGACGTGGCACGAGTGCGTCAAGATGACAGCACCTGCCTCAGTGCTTTTGACAGGAGAAAAAGAGCTGTGACAACTGCACATGGCAACACACCACTGTTGCCTTTGTGATGACATAAGAATACCCCACCGCCCCAACCCTTTTAGCTGGTAGCATCGACAGGAACGTCATTAATGAATTCCCAATGTTCCGCTCTGACACAGAGCTGCTGGTGTCGTAATGGTGCTCAAACTACTACTTGTTATACTGCTGCTGCTTGTACCACTGCCATGGGACTCCGGGTTACTGTGACCCAGACAAAGTCTACTCAAGTGAGCCAAAGAAGAAGACACAGGCTGCATGGAAATCCTTTGGCTGGGCCGATGAAACATCCACTTTGGAATGCCACTCGTGCTCGGAAATTCACTCTCATTTCATAGTCCGATAAAACGGAGTGACACGAGCTGTTTAAAACCTCTCGGTGTGTTTTTGTTACAATTACTTGACCTTGAAAGGTGGAGGCGTCGCACAGGTGATGTAAGCTGTGTTTTTGAGGTCATTTCCTATGTGACATCATCCTATCGTGATTCTTTTACAGTGCAAATATCAGCAAGTAATAATAGAAGAGATGATGACTTCATCCCTAAATATTGTTGTAATACACTCTGTCAAAGAATGAGGGCATCGAAGGTCTGCTAATGCCAAAAACAACAAATGACATGTTTTTTTCTTTTCAATGCTTATGCTTTTGAGTCTTCATCACTGAATGCTTTTCATAAGAGTAAAACTGGCTGCAGTGGCGGACAGCTCCTCATAGATAAACCGATATTATACTACGTGATTAATTTAGTTCTGTCCCATCAGTCAAGCAATTCAAACAGAATTTGCTATTGAACCAATAAAAAGATGTGAGCTGAAACCCAAATCCAGCTTTTTAAGTAACAATTCTTAGTTGTGACTGACACTGCCTGGACAAAGTAAAAATGTTTAAAAATATGTTTATTGTGACGATAAAAGTTTTCAGCAGTGTAAAAAGGCACTACAAACTAATATATATATATATATATATATATATATATATATATATATATATATATATATATATATATATATATATATATATATATATCCATCCATCCATTTTCTTGACCGCTTATTCCTCACAAGGGTCGCGGGGGGTGCTGGCGCCTATCTCAGCTGGCTCTGGGCAGTAGGCGGGGGACACCCTGGACTGGTTGCCAACCAATCGCAGGGCACACAGAGACGAACAACCATCCACACTCACACGCACACCTAGGGACAATTTGGAGCGCCCAATTAACCTGCCATGCATGTCTTTGGAATGTGGGAGGAGACCGGAGTACCCGGAGAAGACCCACGCGGGCACGGGGAGAACATGCAAACTCCACCCAGGAAGGTCCCGAGCCTGGACTCGAACCGGAGAAGCGGACGTGCTAACCACTCGACTACCGTGCCGCCCCATATATATATATATATATATATATATATATATATATATATATATACAATCGACTTGTAAATTCATATCGGTATTAATTGGTATCGAATCGAATCGTGACCTATGAATCGTGATACGGATCGAATCGTCAGGTACTAGGCAATTCACACCCCTTTTATATTTATATATATATATATATATATATATATATATATATATATATATATATATACAGTGATACCTCGGCTGACGAACGCTTTAGCTCACGAACTTTTCGCCTCACGAACATTAAATTCGCGAGAATTTAGTCTCTGCTGACGAACTACTTTTCGGCGGACGAACCAAACCACGCGGTCGAACAGCACCACGGTGGCGGCCACAAGAAGCTGACGCATGCTCACGGCGTCCCAGTTCGTCACCCCCTTTCTTTTAGTGCGGACGCGGTTTGTGTTTGATAGACATTTTGAGTGTACTTTTGCTATTATGGGACCGAAAAAGACCCCACCACAGGCTAGTGTTAAGCCTAATGCTTACCAGTGAGGGACGGCGATTCGGCGGCGCGTTTGCATTGTAGTCAATGGAGTTCGCGCCACTAAAAAAAGCGAAAGTGCCATCACGTACCTCAAAAAAGGAGAAAATCGTGCCACGGCTGTTTAGTCCCAGGAAAGAGGTGAAAGTACTTGACGGTGCTCACTTTTTGTTGACTCGCTAAAGTGCTCCACTTCCTTGTTCACCAAGGGACACGCCTCCTCCGCTCCGGTGAGCACGAAAGTGCGAATGAGCCGCAACCGTTCCATAAACACTCTACGCGGTGAAACGCTCGCGAATGAAGTAAGTCTACCATTGCTACTATCCTTAAGAACTACCATCACAAAGTAAAATAAAACGACTTTATTATACAGTACAATTTATTTCTTTAATTACAATACAATAGCACATTTATTATACATAAAAATAAGGTATATTTTTGTGTAGTTTTAAGGCTTATTTAGTAGAAAATTATGTTTTATAGGGACCTGGGAACGGATTATTCTCATTTTAATGGTTTCTTATGGGAAATAAATGTTCGGAAGAAGAACTTTTCGGCTTACACACACTCTCTGGGAACCAATTAAGTTCGTGAGCCGAGGTATCACTGTATATATATATATATATATATATATATATATATATATATATATATATATATATATATATATATATATATTTATATATATATATATATATATATATATATATATATATTTATAGTACAGGCCAAATGTTTCGACACACCTGCAATGCATCTTCTTCTTTTTTTCTACTATTTGCATTGTAGATTCTCACTGAAACCATCAGAACTATTAAGGAACATGTGGAGTTATGTACTTAAAAAAAGGTGAAATAATTGAAAATATATTTTATATTCGTTTCTTCAAAATAGTCACTCTTTCCTCAGATAATTTTGTTTTTGCACACTCTTGGCATTCCCTCGATGAGCTTCAAGAGTAGTCACCTGAAATGGTTTTCCAACAGTATTGAAGGAGTTCCCAGAGGTGAGAATGCCACGAGTGTGCAGAGCTAGAATCTAAAACATGTTTTCAGTTTCAATTCAATAATTGCACCATATTTTGAGGCAATCAAAAGAACTCTTTCGGGCAAACTGCTCCAGCTTTCTCAAGTCGATACCTGTTAGGGTTCCTTCTTTTGACGGCATGTTTCAGGTCATGTAAAACACCACTTCGGAATAGTCAAGTGTTTTGTTCTTCACCATTCCTGGGTACTTTTAATGCGTTTGGTTCATTGTCCTGTTGATAGAACCATGACTTGCGACTTCTGACACTGGCCAGCACATTTAGCTTCAGAATGCCTCATTCATTTGAGATTTTATTGTAACATGCCACACAACGAAGACCAATATTCTTTTCATTTAATGCTTTATTTTTGCCTTACTATTTTTTTTGTTGGTGTGTGCCTCCCCCTCCCTGCCACAAAAAAAAAAAAAAAAAAAAAAAAAAGCTTCAGTTTTGTCTTATCTGTCCAAAGGATGTTCTGCCAGAAGCTTTGTTGATTGTCAATACACTTTTTTGGCAAATTTCAATCGCCCTAGTTTCTGGTTATTTCAGTTACCATTGTATTCTATTTTTCATGTAACCTTTAGATGCATAAGTGGGGTCAAAAATTACCCTTCTTTTTTTTGCACTGTTTGTGCAATTTACATTTTTATCATTTAAACTTCCATGTATTCATCAAATAGATTGTCTTTGACATGAGGGTAATTGGTTTTGTATCTAAGCTCTGAAGTTATTGTAATTTTTGAACGGGTAACCCATTTTCCCATAAGTGGGGTAAAAAATTACCCCAAGTACTTTCTATGGAATTCCAAGGGTTAACCCTAAAAACATTTGATTTGTATCAACTGTTATTGTCAGGTATACAATGCAGGGACTCATTGAAATCAACCCCCTCCCCTTGATAAACAATACCAGTTCAAATTGGGGTCATTTTTGACCCCAATCATGGAGTGTAGGTATTAGTTGGTCATGCATCTAAGGGTTAAAAATAGTATTTGAGCAATTTTGTAGCTACAAACGTCTTGGCTTCATTTGAGAGGCTAATGCTTCCTTCCTCTTGTGCCTTACGTCTTGGGCCTGAATGTAAGTGCCTTTCAAAACATTAATTCCCCAGACAATCATTGGGAAACACAAAAAACAAAACATGGGATGAAATGAAAATTTTAAGTAATACACCTTAAGTAAACACCAAATGTTTGAGCGTTGACTCTACAATTCATTGAGTGGAACCTGGAATTTATTTGAGGTGCTTCAAAATTAGAATGATTACATTATTTCTTAAAGCTAATAATCCTTTTAGTTTAGCCTCAAAGTCTTAACTCCGTGTAAACTATTTTTTTTTATCATTAAAACAAATGTGCCCTTGTGTTTTTGTTGTCTCAAGTAAAGATTCAAAATTGTTATAATTGGATATATTTTCATCCCAAGCATTTAAACTCACATCCACACCTAAAGACAAGGGTGAGTCTTCAATGAAGCTAAAGGTAGTATCTCATTGAGCAGCAAAGGCTTGCGAGTGTTTGCGAATGTACCAAATGTTGTCACTCACTTCACTCACTTCGCTCAGTGAGAATGAAATGACTATTTGCGTTAAGTAATAAAAAGAAATGAACAGATATGAGTTAAAGTAAGAATTTATCCATCCATCCATCCATTTTCTTGACCGCTTATTCCTCACAAGAGTCGCGGGGGGTGCTGGAGCCTATCTCAGCTGGCTCTGGGCAGTAGGCGGGGGACACCCTGGACTGGTTGCCAGCCAATCGCAGGCCACACAGAGACGAAAACCATCCACACTCACAAGCACACCTAGGGACAATTCGGAGCACCCAATTAACCTGCCTGACCGGAGTACTCGGAGAAGACCCACGCGGGCACGGGGAGAACATGCAAACTCCACCCAGGGAGGCCAGAGCCTGGACTCAAACCGGAGTCCTCAGTACTGGGAGTCGAACGTGCTAACCACTCGCCCACCGTGCCGCCCAGTAGGAATTTAACTAAGTTTAAATAAGTAAAAAAAAAAAAAAAATTGAGGTTGCAGTAAATGAATTATTTACATGAGTGAAAGTTCAAATATTTGTTTTCATGAATTACTTCCATTTTTAAATGGATCCAGTGTTTCTTTTTTTTCTCTCTCTTTTTTTTTCCCCAGTGTGAATCTAAAGTCCGAAATGTAGCTAAACAGAGTTATCTGCTCAAGGGCAGGTTGCGTTAAGCAAAGTTTTTTGCTCCCTCCCGGGAAGTATAGTTCACATGAAAGTCAAAGGAAAACGTGCGTACATGATCCTTCAGTTTGTTCAAACATGCCACTGTGTCATATTACATGCATGCATGTACTGGACTGATTTCATTTTAAGTCTCAGGTTAAAGATTGCTAAACAGATATTTTGTATGAGTGTATAAAAGTGCTGCAGATACTTTGTCATTAAAATCATCACATTTTATTGATGGTTGATTTTGAACTCAAATCTAATTATTCAGTGTTTAGGGGTAAAAAGAAAAAAAAAATGTAGAAAAAAAAATCGAGAAAATCAAGATTAAAATCAATTTTGCTGCTGACTTTTATCAATGAACTAAAGTTGACTTTATGAATGAAGACTTCCGAAACCTGATCCAGGTCCACAAGGGAGGGACAGTCAGTTGCATAACAGTGGGCAGGGTCAGAATGTGACACAAGGTTTTTTTTTTTTTTCCTCCTCAAGAATAAAATCATCAAAATTTTTAATTCTTAAAGACTTCACAAGTGGAGGTGCTCTTTTTCCATGGAATCATATATATATATATATATATATATATATATATATATATATTTACATTTGCACACATACTAAAGGTATTTTGTTGAAAATGTATTCATGCATTAGCTCATGTGGATTGGAGGCTTTTTCGGCAATGGAGGACCAAAAAACTAGTGATCGATAGAGGCTACCATTAAATACAGTATTTTTTTTTCTTCATATTATATATGTGACCGGCTCTGGCAAAAGGGTCCTCATGTGCCAAACCAACCACAAAATTTAAATATTGATATATTGGAATCCTGCACTTAATTCCCTACTACGCTCTTCCAATAAACAATATCGCTTATTGTGGGGAAAAAGACTTTTGCACAGTATCACAGATATACAGTAATCGTGGGGATTATATTTCAGACCGCATCTGCAATACGTGAAATCTGCGACATAGAAATAGGTATGCTTTTGTAGCATTTACTGCACTTGCAATTTTTTTTTTCAAGGCAATTTTAATATACTTAGAAATGTACAATCATTTAAATACATGCCATACTGTATATTGAGAGCGAATACGAGGAATGGATAACACCAAAATATTGTACAAACAATATACAAAAATAGGTTACTCGGGATGATCCAAACGATGGAGGTTAGGAACAAATACATGACGTTTGTGGACATAATTAAGTTGCAGTGTTATCACCAGCATTTAATGTGGGCACACGTTGACATTGTCAGTTGCCGCAAGTGTAGTGACAATACGCCAGTCACGCATGGATGGCTGTGTCGATATAGTGTCTCCATGCGAGATGTAAGTGCGCCACATTTGAAAGGAATTGATGGCGTTGAATGGAGTCGGCTGGGTTCATGACCACAATGGCGCAAACAACCCTTTATTAAATGTTGCTGTCATGAAAATAGAGCCCATAGAGTCAGAACCATTTTCACTCACATTCCACACTCTCAGTTCACTGCACAGAATTATATCCCACGCTGGTGACCTGTGTGTAACACTACTTTCATTTGTTTAGTGTAATCATGTATTTATTTGTAATTGGTTTATTATGTATCTAGGGTGTGCGAGAACGTCTGGGATGATCAGAAATATCACAATAGATAAAGATGTTTCCTAACAATTGATATTACTGCAAATTTAGCCTACTTTTTCAGGAAAGGCATTTCCTAGTGCTGACTATGAAAATGTCACTTTCAAAAGCTGGTGTCCTCAGCCTTTTTTTTTTTTTTTTTTTTTTAAATAATGTGACAAGACTGTCATTAAGCTCTGGTTAAGTTGAAGAACAAGAATGACTGCGATGGGTTCAGGAAAAGGTTCGGCTTGAAAGCCACCACTTCCTTCATATAAGAGGAACTTTGTCATCATGGTTCCAGCAGAAACAGCTTGGTTACGGTCAAGGGAATAGTCCTGATTTTTTTTTTTTTTTTTTTTTTCCATTTTCTTTTATAACTTGCAAATGAGAAACAGACCTCTTCTGGTCAAAACTGGAAACATCCAGCTGTGATCTCAATGATGCTCTCATATGCTCTCTCTTATGAAAAGCTATTTTGCAATGATATTGTTTTTACTGAACTATCAAAGAAACACATACTCACTTGTGTTTTCATGGATATTATCATTTATCATCATCATTCTTTTTTTTTTCTTTTTTTCTTTTTTTTTCAATAGACTTTTGTCCATTTCCATTGGTGGACCTGAACCCAAAGAGGACTTTCCCCCAGCAAACACGTGCTGTAAATTTAGTATGACTTCCACATGCTAAAGTACAAGTGGTGTTCTGGTGAAGGTTTATAGTGCTAGATGGACAGACCAATGGTCATTCACACATCCCATGCACACAGAACGCAATCGACCCAGCCACTGTTCGCTTCTGTGAAAAGACAGGTTGCTGCAGAAGCAAATGGGGTTTCATAATGCTGGCTGGCCGAATGTCACTGATCTCAACACGAGAGGCCTTATCAGCTCAGCCAGCAGATCTTATCACCAGTCTGGTGAATCAGTTACCAGACCGAGCGAACTGGACATTGGGAAGGGTCAATGCTGATGGCTTATACCAATCATGTGGCAAGGGTCTCCAAGAAATTCAATGAATTCCTGCTGGAAAGAACATTTTGTAACTTACAGGGATTGGTATGTTTTTCCACTTAGAGTACATTTGATTTTGATCAACATCAATATTTCTTTAGATTAAAATGCAAGGATATTAAGTGAACCCCCCACCACCCAACATTTGAAGCAGTAGTGTATGGCTTGTGTGTCTAATTTGAAACGTTGAAGCAGATTGTACTTGTTTGTTTGGGATCAAGTCCAGGCTGCCACTTGAAATAACCATCAATAGAACAAGTGGTAGAAAAGAAACGAGTGAATTAATGTTTGAGCTGTCAAACTATTTTTTTAAATCACACTAATCACATCTTATAATTTTGATTAATCACAATTAATTGCTCAATTAAAAAGGCTTTTTATCAACATTTATTTTTTGCCTGCCAAATTTGAAGAGCACCTGTTATGTGTTAATTTTATTGACATTTAATGTTATGAGGACATCTTCATAAAAAAATATGCACTGAACACACGCATCCCCCTCTTTTTCTAATCAGTTAATTACTTGCATAATTTAAAATGGGGGGAAAAAAATGACCCCAATAGTTTGACATGAACACATATTCTGAATGTCATACACAAACATTTATTAAATGCTTTATTTATGAATGTAGTTTATTGCTAAACACAACCTGTGCTACCTTTAACGTAACCAGCTAAAGGTTCATCTGCAGTCAAAATTAATAATGTGATTAATCTGTGTTACATTATTAATACACTATTAATGTCATTTTTTTGTGATTAATTAATTAGGTAATGCGTTAACTTTCACAGCATTAAAATGTATCATTCACTGGTGTCGCTTGACACCGAACTAACATGCTGGGGCATATTATGAATTTTAATTTTATTATCATGATCTGTGTTTTTGCATTGTCTGTACTGCATTTAGATTTGTTTTATGTTGGGATTTTTTGTTTCCACCTGTGCTTGTCAACCTGGTCCCGTGTCGACCAATCAGCTTCGGCTTTTTCAATTTGAGACTCGCACCCGATGCTTTCCTGCTGTGCGATCCAACCAGTTGCAACCCTTGACATTCATTCTTTACACTTAACAATATAGAAATATAGAAAAAGAATTGCACTTAATTTTGTGATGTATATGATCATTCTGATATACATTAAATCCCGTGAATCATCATGTTGCCATTATTAAATATTGCATTAGATTCTTCAAAGGCGGCACAGTGGGCGGGTGGTTTGCACATCCGCCTCCCAGTTCTGAGGACTCCGGTTCGAGTCCAGGCTCCGGCCTTCCTGGGTGGAGTTTGCATGTTCTCCCCGTGCCCGCGTGGGTCTTCTCCGGGTACTCCGATCTCCTCCCACAGTCCAAAGACATGCATGGCAGGTTAATTGGGCGCTCCGAATTGTCCCTAGGTGTGCTTGTGTGCGTGGATGGTTGTTCGTCTCTGTGTGCCCTGCGATTGGCTGGCAACCAGTCCAGGGGGTTACCCGCCTACTGCCCAGAGCCAGCTGAGATAGGCGCCAGCACCCCCTGCGACCCTTGTGAGGAATAAGCGGTCAGGAAAATGGATGGATGGATGGATGGATGGATGGATGGATTCTTCAAAGCAGTGGGCATGAATCACAAATGACATAAAAAAGATTTGTTGAACATACTCATGCAATTCTAATGTCGGCAGTGAACTAAAATAATGAGAAAATAATACTGTAGAAGTAAAATAAATGACTGAACTGAACTGATGTTCCCATTCAACTACAAGTTGGCCCACAGTGCTGATGGACATAATTAGGGTTTTACGGTCTGTGGCTCAAGTGAGTAAGACGCATACGTACATCCGCAAAGAATACCAGGAACCCTGTTAACACCGCCATTCTGAAAAGACGTGAGATATTTGTCTAATTAGCAGAATGAGCTGAAATTCTTAGCCGCAAGCTGTGTGCGGGCCAGCTCTCAGTGGCACGGACAGCGCCTTTTTGCCTGAGTCACACATGCACTCAAACACGCACACACACCGGGAAGCTGTCTGCAGAGACGACTTATTTACAGCCGCTCATTTAGCTTTCAGAAGGCCGGATGTTGGATGGAGTCGATAACTTCCTGTTGTTGTATTTACTTAAGACATCTCCTCATACATAGATTTGGTGAGTGGATGGCATTTGAGGTGAGTGCTCTCCTCTTCCCAGCATACTCACTTCGTTAACATCTCATTAGAGTGAGAGGATGTTACAACAGGAACAAAGGCAGAAGAAAGTCGGAAGTGGTCTCAATTCATGTTGTGTGTATTTGTTAATAGTAGTAGTGCAAGGGAACACTAAAGTCACGGTTCGGATTGGATCGTTTTTCGGATCACAAAAAATAAAATAAAATAGTACTTTGTCTTCATTTATTTTCTATAACGCTTTTCCATTAAATAAAAAATAAATAAATAAAAAAAAACTATTCAAAAAGGTCTAAAATACCCGTTTAGGATTTAGCAACACAACTAAGTGCAATATGAGGCAGGAACATTCTTATTTTATGCATGGTCCATGTGTAAAATAAGAAATTTTAATGGCTTAAAGTTGTGTTCCTATAATCTAAACGGCTAAGTTTGACATTTTGAGTTGAATGTTTTTCTTTTTTTACGGGCAAAAAAATAAATAAATAAAAAAAATTAAAAAATTGAAGACAAAGTTCTATTTATCTTTATATATGTATATATATATATATACTTATACATCTGTCACTTACATCTGAGACTTCTGCCGTATCATACAATGACGGCGTAATTAATTAGCGGTTTCTCAGCGTCCTAAATTAGCGATTGAACATGAGTTCGGGATAGCGTTGTGTTGATGTTGATCACAACTACAATGTCAATCAAGTACGATGAAATCCTAAACTTCTAAAAATGAAGTCAAGCTGGCCATCATGCCATGGCGTTGGCTAACTACAAAGTAAAAGTCTTCTAAGGCTATTTGCATTGCCGTCAATGTATTACTGTATTTGGTAAACTGGATTTTGAAGTTAGGCTTAGCGTGGCTTAGCATGTTACAGCTTCACATGTCAGAATGGTATCGACTGTGAATGCACATTTTGTTTTTTGTTGTTTTATATTAGTTTAGTTTAGTTTCCCGCCACACCAACCAATCCGTGGATCGCACCTGATCCAAACCGACCACGGATCAGATGATCCGTTGGACCACTAGTTAGTTTTCAATCCATTTGAATTACACAGATGAATTTTTACATGCAGTGTGGCTTTATGATATATAGTATCATAATCCAACTCTACCTGAAGGTGTTTTTTTTTTTTTTAGGTGTTGTAAGTGGAGCAAATGCTATTTTGCAGGCAAGCAATTATTTGGCAAATAGTTACAATTCAACTTGCTCACTGGCTCAAAGAGCAAGACAGAGTGTCGTGCAATTTCACCTCCCTTGAGGCATTTAAGTAGCCTCTCTAACAGTTCAAATCGGGACACACGGCACCGGATATGAGACCATTCTTCTGAGACCATGCATTGAAAAGAAAGCCCCCCCAAACCCGCTCCCCATCTACTCTGCTGAAACAAAGATGAGGTCTGCCGTATGAAGCCTCCTGCAATAGGTTTCATATTAGATCAGTAATCCTGTAAGGGAATTTACTGTCACAGCAATAGTCACACAATATTTGCAGTGGTCTCTACTCAAATTCTTACTTTTTTTTTTTTTTTACATAATTTTCCCACTTTAATGTTTAAGATGGTAACGATGATAAAGATAACCCAAGTAAATATAAGATGGTGCTTTTAATTGGTGATTTTATTTATGAAGGGAAAAAAGCCTACTTCAAAGCACTGGCTCTGTGTGAAAAAACACTTTCCCCGCAAACCTAATAATTAGTTGGACCAACCTCAGTAGCAACAACTGAAATCAAGTGTTTCTACAACTGGCAATGAGTCTTTCACATCTCTGTGGTGGAAATATTTTGGAACACTCTGGTTTGCAGAATTACTTTCATTTCATAACACTGGTGGGTTTTCCAGGATGAATGGACGTTTTACTGTCATGCCACAATATTTCAATCCGATTCAAGTCTGGACATTGACTAGGCCAATCCAAAATCTTTTTTTTTTTTTTTTTTTAAAGCTATTCAGAAGTTGACTTGCTGGTATGGGCAAATACTTATTTGCAACATTGTATAGTCAACTCCTACTATTTAGGGACCTGGCTAGCCCATGGATAGTGAAAATCCACTTACAATTTATATCCACTGAAATGCTTTGAAAAAAAATAATAATAATAACCCTACCAAATTATTAAAAAGGCTGAAAACATAAAATATTATATTTTAAAATATTGAAAATAAATAAAGAAATATATATATATATATATATATATATATATATATATATATATATATATATATATATATATATATATATATACTAAAAAAAAACATATATATATATATATATATATATATATATATATATATATATATATATATATATATATATATATATATATATATATATATATATATATATATATATATATATATATATATATATATATATATATATATGGGTTTTTTTGTTGTTGTTTTTTTTAGGGGGGGTCTGTGAATATGTGAATCAACAGGTGCTGAACCGTGAGGATGCGGGGGTCAACTATTTATTATCACAAAAAAATACTGTATTGTACCATAAAGTACCAGTCAGATCTAAAGTAAATACAGAAATAAATAAATACATAAATCAAGGTAAACATGCATAAGGCAGCCTTTAGAAGAAATAATACTGTAAAAAGTTAGAGGTAATATTTGCAGTTAATTAAAAATAGATGAAATTTTTTTTTGAATGTGGTGAGTCATAAATAACTGATGTAATACTTTGTAACATTTTAATTTTCTTATGATGATAATCTGTCAAGTAAAATCGTACTTACAGTGTATATTGTCACTACATGGAGGGTCAGATTACACACACATGCAGGCATGCAAGGAGAGATGTGAGAGTGACTGTGCCTGCAAAGAGTGCTTCATCGGGGGTCGGTGTCATGCTCAAGGGCACGGCAAATGTAGTCAGGAAGCAGACTAATATGCCACTCTATGTAGATACTAATATGATAATATGAATGTATGGTAAATGTATTATTTGTTTTTATTGCACAGCAGTTCATGAGGTGTTCCCTTACACATAGTGGACAATTGTCGTAACTGTTTGCATGCTGGAGGTGTACAAGTGTAGATGTGTCCCCCTCAGCACCATGGACAGAGACACTGACAGGCGCAGTCAGTTGTTGGACGTTTCCCCCATGCTGCAGCCCTCCCACCGTCCGGGTCACCGCCACTCATGTCATTATGTGTGATCACAACACCACTTCGAGACGAAATTGATGAAAGCTGCTCTACACTTCTTCCATGACCGAGTTCTGCACAACAAGTGTGAGCTTCAAGTTCAAAGTACAATTATGTCTTTCCATTGCAAATATATACATTACATGAGCTGCTGGAAATCAGTCTAGGGTGTACCAAAGTCAGCTGTGATAGTCTACAGATCACCCGCAGCTACAAACGATGTCAAGAATGTATTGATGGATGGCCAACAATATACATCCAAAA
The DNA here is from genome assembly GCF_051991245.1 of Festucalex cinctus. NCBI lineage: Eukaryota > Metazoa > Chordata > Actinopteri > Syngnathiformes > Syngnathidae > Festucalex > Festucalex cinctus. The sequence goes on from NC_135413.1 coordinate 15,326,857, forward strand.
TGTACAAGATAGTGGAGGTCTCTTTTCGAGTGTTGGTAATTTACCATTTGTTGTTTTAACCATTTCAAGTGCCAGTGATGTAGAACTACACTGCATTATAATGCACAATGAATCATAGTAAATCAAGTACAACATGAATTATGCATGCTTACATCATGTGTAGTGAAAGTCCACACTTGTACAAACAAAATCACAAATTAATTCAACTCAAACCTTCATCACAATGTACATTATTCAAATCATGATCTAATGTGCGAATAAAATAATACAAAATATTAGAAACAGCTGTGCAGTTTTCCAACTTTGCAAACTACTGTGAGATTAAATTAAATATATTGGAAATTTCTACTGGCTGAATATTTGATGAGGTTCTTTCAACAAATTTTGCATGAGTAAGTCTATATTCTATGTAGGATCATAGGTATTTTTAATGGCCACTATATTTGGTTAGCAGTCAGATATGCACATAATAAGTTATAATCTTTCTTCTCATTTAGTGTGTATCATGGTACCAGAGAACAGTTAGGATAAGATACATATGTGCACAAAACTATGGTGTAGTTGCCCGTTTTTGACAAGCACATATTTAGGCCAAAGTTTATGCTCCATATTAATCCACCTCCTTCCATTTCAAAGTCTGCTACTTCTCTCCAAAATAGTGGGCTGTCTTTTATTAATCATGTACTACTTCAGTATATTTGTATTCACTTGGACGATATTTGAGACACTCCAATTTGCAAATGCATTCATCAAAAGTAGAAACGGCTCCTTTTCTTTTTCACATGATGAATGACCCGAGCTATTTATAATTCTCAGGATTGCATTGATTTCTACAGGTTTTACAGAAGTGAAAACACTTTCAAATGTCAACTCATTAGTTAGTCAATAGTTTGAGGAAATTCTGCAAAAACTTTGCTGAGCTTGCTTATGAAAACTGCAGTTGCACTGGAAAAAAAGAGGATATCCTCAGTATACAGGAAAAAATATCTCGTGTGCATTCAGTGAAAAACACTCATGAGCAGGAAACACTACTCAACACACTATTTTTTTTTTTTTAAAGTTCTGCATAAAATCATTTAAACCCAAGTCAAACCATGTATTGACTGCAGGATACATCATGTATAGTACAAAGATATTTTGGACAGTTGGGTGTTTCAACTTTGTGAAACCTCTTTGGGGAAGACCCTCTTCTGCCCTTTAATCATTTTGATGTCAGATATACATTTAACCATATATTTATTGTTCTGGCACTGGGACTGTACTTCATCATGTTGAGGGCTGTGTCTAATATTCTGATTACCTCAAAAAGTAATTTTCGAGAGCCAAAATATTAAGAACAGCTCTAAGCTCTTTCTTTCCTTTGCTCCAATTTTTTATTAGATGAACTCAAAGTTCTAAAATTTCTTCCACATACACAATATCACAATTTCTCTCAAATATTGTTCACAAACCAGCCTACATCTGCGATAGTGCGCACTTCTCATTTGCCGATCTAATCCATCCCACCTCACAGGTGTGCCACATCAAGATGCTGATTAAACACCACGATTAGTGCGCAGGTGCGCACACAAAAGCCCGTTTCAATGTATCCGGACAAGTTGTTTTTTTTACCGTTTTTCGTCCACATGGCGGCGCAGTTTCGGAGCTTGAAACCGATAACTTTTGGAACCGGGCTCCAGAGTGGAAAGATTTTGAAACGCACTCTGGACGTTCCAATGTGGACAACATACGCGAGATACTCCTCCATGGATGATGTAATTCTCACATGACTGCACACGAACTGCCAGTGTGTCAACAGCAATGGCGGATAACCGTGTCGTCGTTTTGCGCAAACCTCCTTAGCTTTTTTATGCTTTTACTGCAAAATGTTTTGCGTGATGTTGTTGTACTCAGGGGCGCAACTACCTACTTTCTGAGGGGTATACAGACACATTAAAGCCCCCCCTCCCCTCCCCTCCCCTCCAAATACCATTTTGCCAACCATTTACTTTATGAGGTTTTGACACGATGCCAGTAATATTACAGCAGGTGATCAGCTTTTCAGAAATTGAGTAGTATGTTTTGATTTCCCAATGTTCATTCATTGTTCTATTGCATCAGCAAGCTTTTTTTTTTTTTTTTTAAACGTAATCACTAGTTATATTACATAGGTCGTCGCAATCTTTAGGTTGTTGCATCCTATTAGTTCACCACTAGATGGCACTAAATTCTACATACTGTCCCTTTACAAAAAAAAAAGATATATACAGTAACAAATAACAGCAGCAGCACCCAGTGCACTAAGCATTTTTGAAATAAGTAATACTCATAAAAACTAACAGAGCTGCCCTGAAAACCAATTAAACTAATTCAATTCAATTTTAAAAATAATAAAAAAAATAAATAAAAAAATAAAAAAAGGGAGGGTGGAGGAAGTGACAGTCACGGAGCAGAGGAGCACCTAATAAGTCATGTGCCTTTGTTATTTGATGCTCCAAATAATTTGACTCCCATCGCTTTGGCGCCTCCCTTTGGCGCAGTGCCCCTATGCGGTTCATATCCTGCGTACCCCCTTTTTGCGCCACTTGTTGTACTTGAATCACCCGGCATTGTCACCTCTCCTGTGTTTGTCTCACTTCTCGGTATATATTACTGGATCGCCGATAGCCCATACATGCCCGTTGAAGCGACAGGGCAGCCATCTTTCTCCTCCCATCTCACGAGCAGACGACTGTTTAAACTACTTTGAAGACCGACTTTAATTTTATCGCTCAGTTGCTAGACCCCTGTTGTTTCTACTAATGTCTCAAATGTTGTCTAATTTCGATACTGTAAATGTATAGGATCGTATGCCGAGAAAGCTTGGGAAGGTTCACCACGGTTCCATGCACTCTCTATTGCAGGGGTGTCCAAAGTTTTTCATTTGAGGGCCACATACAGAAAATTAGAAGGCTATGAAGAGAAATTGTGTTTTAGTTTTAGTTAGTGTTAGTTAGTTTTGTAAACATAAAATGTGGTTTCAGTTAGTTTTCGTTTTTTAAAAAGCCTTTTCGTTTTTATTTTATTTCAGTAACAGTATTTTTTATTTTTATTTTAGTTTTAGTTTTTTCATTAGTTTTAGTCAACTAAAATAACCTTTAAAGGCACCTGTTTTTCGATACCCTCCCTTCTTGCTTTGACCATCTCATTTTTGTTTTGTTTATTTCATTTGAACTGAGTCAAATGCCATTTTTAGCATATATCGCATGCCACTGAAAAATGGACGGCGGGCCGCAAATGGCCCCCGGGACGTTGTTTGGACACTTCTACTCTATTGAGTCCTTAATCTTTTGGAATGGCTTTGTAACCCTTTTATTTTTTATCCTCATCTGTTGTTGAATTTGTTTGGATTGTGGCATTTTAGTGCAGCTTTTGGAATCTTTTTGCAAATCTCATTTTGTCAGACGGGTTCTATGGAGTTGAAGTCATTTCTTGACTGAATGATAGGATAAAATACAGTCACCATTAAACTGTATCTGATGTTATTTATATAGGTTTGATTATCTTACACATTCAAGTAAAGAAATGCTGCAAAATGTGAATTTATGAGCACAGGCACGTTTTCATGGCACTGCAAATTCATCCATCCATCCATCCATCCATCCATCCATCCATCCATCCATCCATCCATCCATCCATCCATCCATCCATCCATCCATCCATCCATCCCTTCTCTACATATCATTAGGGTCATCATTCGAGACCGATCCCAGCTGACTATTTGCTAAAGTCAGATGAAAATAGTTGCCAAGCAATTACATAATATCCTCAGTAGTGTTAATTGAATGCCTCACTGGCTCACAACTAAACATTATCATTTTAAAATGTAGCGCTCTGAGCACCTTACAGGTGACTTTAAGGCACCATTTGCACCTGCAAGAGACACATTTGATTCTTTTTGTCCGTTTCACTGTCTATCTTCCTTCACATCAGGTCACAGTGCAGCTCTGTGTTCTTCATCACTACTCATTACAGCTCAACATCTGCTCTCAATAACCACAGTGTTGCAGACATGAGCGAAATGTCAGTGGAAGTCTTTATTACGGTGCTGGTGGCCCGAGGAGTGTGTGCGTGTGTATGTTGGATTGTGTGCTTGCGTGTCTGCGAGGCCTCTCTGTCCATCATCCTCTGCTACTCTCGTGCACAGGCTTGGGGTAACCTAGCTTAACCTCCGACCCCGTTCTTCCCCTTGTGTGACCCTGCCCCTTGGCCCCGCCTGAACCCCATTTTACCCCCTGTGCCCCTTCAGCTTCTGGCAGAGATGGATGAGAAGGAGACCGACGAGATCACACGCATTCTGCACCCCTCCTCAATGAAAACAAAGCATGTGGCATTTAAGGACGACTGGGAGAGCCCGGCTTTAATCTGACAGGCTGACAGGCCACAGACAGACCTGGGGAATAGCTGAGGAAAAGAGTACCACACACAGAGGGGAAAGAGGAAGGAGGTGGGGGTTAACGACTGATAGAGACGTTCCCTCACATTCCTGCTGTTGTCCAAGTGAGCTGTAAATATTTGTCAATGGCCCACAACATGTCTTTACCATTCCCTACTGTTTCTGTAGAATGGGTCGCATATCTGAGGTCTGCAGTGCACAATGTCTCAGGTGGCAACCAGAGCTCCTTTATGCAGTGTTTGGTTTCCCCAAAAGCACCTCCGGCTGTTTGTTTGCCCTCCAAGTACAGAAGTAAAACATGGCCTTTCACTTTTACAACATGATATTGTGGGAATAATGGTGCCGATCTGGAGGAGGATATGGAAGTGTGACCCGCCAGTCAGTGTGTCTAAACAACGTGGGAGTGGAGGGTCAGTCAGATAGACGCGACCTGATAAGCCGAGTCCAAGCCACTGTTTACTCTGCCAACATACCACCAACTCCGAGCCACTTCCCTACCAGTATAGATCTCGGGGATGCAAAGAGTTGAGGGAAGAGGATGTGAGGCACATCCTGGAATGTGTATCACATTCACTAAATAAATAAATACGGATGTCCGATACCCGTTTCAAGACTGATGACTACTCTTGATTTAGTGCTGTTAAGCAATTAATTTTTTAAACTAATTAATCACACAAGTTTCCGTGATTAATCACTGTTAAGCGCGATTAATTAAGTTTGACTATTCTTGCTTCTACTTTTGTCTTCAAAGCTTGTAACAGATATTTACTTGAGTAAAATTTTGGAATTCATGTAAAATCATTTGTGCTGTCAAAGTAAAGTGTTAACTAATGAATTAATCATAAACATTTATCGCATTAAAGGGGCTGTCTGCCGGATTCACTCAGGAAAATGCACTTTTTAAATACAGGATGTACACACTTTAACTTTCTCTCAGTCTACACATCTGTGTTTATGTTAATCTTTGGTGGTAATTTCGTCCTAAACCCCCACACCCCCAGCCTGTATTTTGCCATTTTGTGTTTGTTTTGTAAACAGCGGGACGTTTCAGTGGAAAGACAGTGTTTACACCCCTCCAGCCAATCGCAGAGCGGGGGGTGGCGTGTCGCAAGGACGAAATTAGTTTGAGAGGCATCATGGAGGTAACTTGAGCATGGAATTTTGCTCTGAGATGATACGCCAAAAACGTACAACAAATATGCTATTTGAATTTGACTCTGCAAGCATCCAACAAGCAAGTAAATAAGAAAGTAAAACTAACTTTAGTCCATGTTTATACATCTTTGAGCCAGTGACTCCTCCAAATTTGGCTGCACATTAGCCTTGTCCACATGTATTTTAAACGAATATTTCCCTCCTCCCCATGTAGAAAAAAAAACTGTCCACACTGCCTCGTTTGTAAAAAAAAAAAAAAAAAAAAAAAAAAAAAATCTAACACAGAGAAGTGTGTTTTAAAGCTCATTTACATGATGCATGCCAAGCCTCTAGGCGGCAGTAGTTAAACAAATACTGCTCGTCACTTCCACAATACGTCACACAAGCACAGACTTACAAACATGTAAACACACAAAGAGTGAGTACATCATAAAGGAGTGTAGAGGATAAATACAAAATAAATACAAATTCCATACAATACAGCTTCACTTATCTTTTAACAGCTTTATTCATGCAACTTACAATAACAAAACACATTGTGGAAGCTTTTAGGACCTGGGGGAGATTGCTGGGGTATACTGTCCTGCACATTCTCCTTCCACTGCTGCTCAGATCACGTGCACATTGTAAAAAAACCTTTAAACAACAACAACAAAGTTTGGTGTCTGGAGCCAACGCCACAGAAACTAGAAGTCACCTGGCAGTGGATAACGGACACAGGAGACCTCTCTCGCTTTGGGGATTTGTCCATGTTATTTTAAGAATGCCATTTTTGTTTCAAGAAATGAGTCAAATGCATGGAAAAAATATGTTAAACTTAAGGCAGATGTGTGTTTAAGTTTCATCTGCCACTGTGGGGACCCTAGTTCAAGGCCAACCCCCACATCCACCCCCCAGTCTTACGGCTGTGATGTTCTTGGTACCTCGAACTGCTCCCTGTGTGCTGAAGCAGCCGTCTGCCCAGGAGTGTACTACTAACAGTGTGATGGGTCAAATGTCATGTACATGTATACATGACAAGAAAAGATCATTCATATTGTTCCAGTCATTGTCTATTCCACTTATTCTTGGTGGTGAGTTGGAGCATGCAGTAATTGTTCAAGCAACATCATATTTTATATTGACTTAAAATGCAACTGCTTGAGTAAACATATTTTCAGTGGAGACATCAGGGGTTTTTTTTAATGTTTTTTTTTTTTTTTTTAATTATTGGTACGGTGCAAGCCAATGAAAGGGCCTGTCTTCTCAAATGTTTTAATGGCAAACTTGGAACTGATTACACAGTATACCTGCACACATGGAATGAGTACAATTTGAAACATCTCAAATCCAAACTATGAACCACTATTTTTTGCTCATTTTTACCTTTTATCAAATAACTTCTCAGAGAGTGCATATATCATTTCATCCTAAGAACAATTTCCATGCAGGATGTTTTTCTTCTTTGACTGGTGACATCTAGTATAATGAATACAATAATACTTTTTCACTGATGGTGTAACAGTGCATTCATCTAACTTCTGTACAAGCACTATTACTCACTCAGTAGCGATATGAAAGAGCTTAAAAGGTTGCCAGTTCCTATATCTTCCCTGTGATTGACTTGCAGCCAGTTCAAGGATGTTAAGTGCATTTCACCCCAACTCAGCTGGGACGGACCCCCCAGGTTCCAATGCACTTTTCCAGGTCAGAGGATGAGAATTTCAGACTCCCCACTTTTCAGGAAAGCAGCAAGGGAGCCGACAAGAACAGGAAGCCGGACAGACCCACACTAAGAAAATTATTTTAAAACATGACATGAGACAAGTCTATTGCTAAACATTTTCCCAATGCACATTCAACGCTTATGTTGGCTCGTTCCGCTTTGGGTGTTGTTGAACTCACGGTGAAAAAAATAGGTCATCAAAACATTTTGGAGTGATGACGGAAAAACCTACATAGAAAAAACAACAACATATCAAACATGAGGTGAATGTCAATTTCAACGCTGGACTCTGGAAATGTGATGCAATTAAGAGAAACGGTCTGTTTGGATGCCATTGCAGGGAAAGCTTTACTGGCCTCAGTGCTGTGGGGAAGCCACACACATCTCCGTGCAGACACATGGAAACAGGGCCGTAAAACCAAACAAAGTCGTGTGGGAAAGCACCTAATAAATTAGACCAAAACACTCTGAAATAATACCCCAAATCATCCATTTTTGAGATAAATCCGTTGGAGTAAGAACATCATGTAATGTGGAGTAAGAGCTTGGATGCCGCTTATCATCTGCTCTCTTGATGATTATTTGAGTGGGTCTCCCAAGAAAGTCCAGCACCTCTGGACGTTTGATCATCTCAGACATAAACCAGCAGATGATGTCTGTCTCATATTTCCTCATTCTTATTTTCTTTTGCTCATTGTTGAGGTCTCCTCTCGGCTCCGATAAGGAATTATCTAATGGCTTAAGACGTTGACAGGAAACAAATTCCCAGGGACGACAAAAGCCTGGAATGTGCTACAAGGAGGTTGTCTCCCACACTAACCCTTGGAGACCCCCCGCTTTGGACCCCTTGTCCCCCCCTTACTTTACTCCCCCGACCCCCTTCGCTCTGAAGGATGTTTTTGTAGGGTAATTGATGCAAAGGTGCTATTGATAAGAATGAAAGAAACATCAAACCGCTTGAATCAAACGCCTTGAGAGTGCCGCCACAAGGGAGGATTTAGCTGCCTTTCTTTTTTCTATTCTCACGTTTTCTTTTTTCTTCTTTGTAACCCCTCCTCCATCAGTCTGTTTTATGCCTGCCTGTGTATGTATGAGGACACGATTGTGTGTGCGTCGGTGTGTGTATGTATGTGTGTAAAGCCTCACTTTTTGGAAAATGATTGTATAAGCCTGAAATAATAATAAGAATAATAGTAATAATAATAATAATAATAATAATAATATATTTAAATATTCTAAATTTTAATTATATTATAATAATTATATTATAATTATAAGTTATAATTATGATAATTATAATAATTATTATTAGGTTTATTATTATTATTATTATTATTATTATTATTATTATTATTATTATTATTATTATTATTATTATTATAAATTGTATTTGTAATGCATTTTACATTTCAAGATAATTCTCAAAGTGCTACAGTGGCAAATTTACTCATTCACTCCCAGCCATCTTCACTGAAGCCTTTGCTCCCAGCTGTTTTACTGGATTTTGACTGATTTTGCAAGGTCCACAAAATATTGTGTTCTATTGCTATAAAAACATGGAACCTACCAAAAGAAAGATTAGAGTCTCTTCTCTCATCAGGAAAAAAAAAAAGTGTATTTGTATCTGTTTCCATTTTAAAGCAATTAGAATTAGAATATAGCTAAGTTTTGTCCATATTCACATTCCCGGTGAAAACTGACAAAAAGAGCTTGCTGCAACGTGGCCCTGGCTGATCTCGTATACTCTGCTGCCACCTGCTGGCCGCAATAACTATCATTGCTTTAAAGGTGCACGATGCAAGATTAGACTCAAATTTGAGTGTTAATATAACCATATTTTTCACCCGCACATGTGGCACAATGACTGTTGCACCTATTTTTCTGTAATAGGAAAAAATGTTGGAGCGTTCGGGCCAGAATCTTTAACTGTGCCTCTGAGCATGACGTCATGCACGTGCACGCTATTGTCCCTGTTAGCTCTCGCGATTGTTCAGGCAACTTCACGGACAGGACAGCTAATTCAAACTAGATTTAAAGAGACCTGCACCCGATACGTCTCAATCCCTTGTGGAGATACGCACTGCTCTCCTCACTGTCATCGGATTCACGGGAATGCACTATTTACGTTTGGAAGGTTGTAATTACGGAAGCTTTTGTCACTCAAAATGACTTTCACATACAAAGTAACTTGAAAATTAATACGTTTCTTACCTCTGTAGACATTATTAAGCCTATGAAAAGGGCATTGTGTTCCGTGTTTACGTTTGTTCGATTAACTTGTAGGTTTGCTCGTGCCCGAAAAGTCGCCCACGCTCCTGGCCGTGTGCACGTCGCTGGGGTCGCAAATGTGCAAAAACTCTGAATCTTGCATTGTGCCCCTTTAAGCCACCTCTTCATTTCAGAAGCTGCATCAAAGCCTTCTGTATCCTCTGTAACACGTTTTTGGGAGGGAAGGACAAAGTGTTTTAAAAAAAAAAACGTTTTTACACGTTTTTGGGATTGCATGAGTTTTTTTAAAAAAAAGTACAAGTTAAACGTGCATGTTTGCAATCACCATGTCACCGTCAACAAAATAGAAATCATCCAATGTTTTAGAAGGCCTTTTAAAATAAGTGTGTCTTTAGGTCATTTTTAAATGACGTGTTGTCCACATTTCTCTCCAATTATTTGCCAATACTTTAGAACATCTGACATCATGTGACGCATGAATGGATATGCTGTTAAACGTTAAGAAAATTAAATATGTCATGAATTGATGGTTGTGGTTAAATCTTGAGAAACTACAAACACATTTCTTTGTCCACCTTGTGTCTGTTTTTTTTCATGTCCGTCATAAAAATAACGTATTTGGCCACTGTTTATGCTTATTTAGCAACATTTCAAGATATGTTAAAAGTCGGTCTGATTTGCCTGCACATGTTAATAAATGAGACAGAAGGGAGATGATGGGGAATTCCAAAAACCCAAAATCTTTACGCTATTCCACCTGGACTTTAGTGGGCCTATGTCAGACAGACTTTGGCCTCTTTGCAGCAGACTGATGTCATAGGTTGAATTCCTGTGCAGAAGTAGGCCAGGGCCTTGTATGATAGCAGATTGCTGACTAATCATAGAGCGCAAGCCACAGAGGAGACAATGGTCAAACTCAAAGGAGCTTTGTATTGACAGCGGCTCGCCCATGCCTTGATGCTGCTGGAGCCACAAGTTGTGATCTCCACAAGTTGAATCTTCCATTTGTTTACTTCCAAGTACACGTGCAGTGTTGCATATAGGCCTGCTTGATATCCGCTTGAGCCCCCGTAATAGCTAATCGGTTGGCTGAGCGAGTAGCCAGTGCGAGTGGAGCTGCCGTTCCATTGTGAGAGGGGGAGATGAGAAAACAACAAAAGGAAGAAGGGGGTAGGGGACTGTCTGCTTATAGTCGTGCGTGCGTGTGCTTGTGTGTATGTGTGTTACAGATGTGTTGTATAGACTGAAGCTGCTCAATGGGGTGGGGGCTGGGGGGCTCCCCTGCTTTCGGCTAGTGTGTTCTTCAAATACCGTCATTGGAATTCCACGGCCTAGGGCTGAAGACTTGTATCTCTGACCACCTTGCTGCAGTCCCCAATACACACATCATGGATCTTCACCAGCCAGGGGAGACAAATAGCTTCTGTGAGTGAAGTGTTTACTCATATGTTTACAAGAAGTTTGCTGCTGGCTGCCATGCATTCTGATGCAGCGCTATCAGATAAAACAACAAACAAGTTCTTTCTTGCGCTAATTTAGGAATTTGGCAAGGGATTTGGAATTCACGCAATTTGGGAAATGTCAGCAATGTATTGCCTTAAGGTTTGAAGGTAGAGATTTAAGAAGGTATTGTCATTTGTTTCACACCCAAGAGCCCTCATTTATCGAGCGTGCATACAAATATTCCCACTCAAAGTAAGAAAAATTAAACTACAGAACTGCAAAACAGACGGCAAACAGACGAAATGAAACAGGTTTCCCAAACATAGTTGGAGCCATTGATTTGTCACTCATATTAATGAAAGCACCATCACACAACATATTCATTAATGTGAACAGGAAATGACATCGTTCAATCAATGCACAAATAATGAAGGATTTACATGCACTGGAGGAATTAACGCACAATTCAATGAGATTCTACAGAATCGCTATGTAGGTGTGATGGATGGATCATTCTTGTCCATGGGCCATGACATGTTTTTTGGGGGGCAATGAATTCATGTCAGACCTTTTTTTAATTCATATTATTTATTTATTTTAATTATTAACACCTGCATTAATGTTTCAAACACCTTCAACTTCTCAGGCCCATACCTCAGTGTTAGCTTCTGAGATGCTCTCCGCCCTCTTTGTCATGATTTTGACTTTTATGGGATTGTATATATACTACACATGGTCAAGTGGAGGTGTTTTTCAATGCAAATGAGGCTAGCAAGTTTTGAACAGGTAGGATTTATCAACACACACGTTATGTACTGCTGTGCGTATAACAGGTGTCCGCACGTTTGAAAAAAAACTTTTCAGTTTTTTGTTTGTGATCACTAGTATCCTTCCTTGGTGGTATTTGCAATAGGAGGATCCTGTGTGACGTATTGTTTATGTTTCGCACGTTACATCACGGGATGCTGCGGTGCAAGAAACAGCGTGTTTTACATGTAGTTCGATTGTTTTGCATATTTGGAGGAGGATTAAGAGAAGCAGATGGGTCATTCTTGTTGTGCCATCAATTGTAGGAGGACTGATAAAAAGTTTAACGCATGTTTTTTGTGAGGTTCACTTTATTACCGGTTAAGTACTTGTGACTATAGATTTGTTATTTGGGGAGGAAAAAAAATAAATAGTGGTTGTGCAGTATAAAATCTGTTGAGTCATATTGTTTTCACAGTCTTATAATAATAATAATAATAATAATAATAATAATAATAATAATAATAATAATAATAATAATAATAATAATAATAATAATAATAATAATAATAATAATAATGGGGCGGCACGGTAGTCGAGTGGTTAGCACGTCCGCTTCCCAGTTCTGAGGTCTCCGGTTCGAGTCCAGGCTCGGACCTTCCTGGGTGGAGTTTGCATGTTCTCCCCGTGCCCGCGTGGGTCTTCTCCGGGTACTCCGGTCTCCTCCCACATTCCAAAGACATGCATGGCAGGTTAATTGGGCGCTCCGAATTGTCCCTAGGTGTGCTTGTGCGTGTGGATGGTTGTTCGTCTCTGTGTGCCCTGCGATTGGTTGGCAACCAGTCCAGGGTGTCCCCCGCCTACTGCCCAGAGCCAGCTGAGATGGGCGCCAGCACCCCCCGCGACCCTTGTGAGGAATAAGCGGTCAAGAAAATGGATGGATGGATGGATAATAATAATAATAATAATAACCTTTAATAATAATAATAATAATAATAATAATAATAATAATAATAATAATAATAATAATTATTATTATTATTATTATTATTATTATTATTATTATTATTATTATTATTATTATTATTATTTGTGATTGGCTGGCAACAAGTTGTACCCCGCCTGCTGCCCATAGCCAGCTGGGATAGGCTCCAACACCCCCCGCGACCCTTGTGAGGAGCAAGCGGTTCAGAAAATGGATTATTATTATTATTATTATTATTATTATTATTATTATTATTATTATTATTATTAGGAATGAGTCATAGATGCAAATAGCAAACACTTGGGAAACTTTGGTTCACAGGCAATAAATCTAGAAAACAAAACTGATGTGAAAGGCCCGGCAAATAGAATGAGTGTTTCATCGTAGCCAGTGGAGATGCTGCTGGTGCAGGCTTTGCATGTGGTTTAGTGGCAACGTTTACAATTTTACGTGGCCAACAGCACCTGCAACTGATCAAGCTGCATAAAATCTTTCGGTCAGCACTTTTATCCAGGGGGGCCTTCTAAACTCTGAGGGAGGGAAGATGTACTCTTTACTCCGCCAAAGGTGCTGAATGGCAGGCGAGCAGCTTGAGGATGGAAAGCACTTTCCCTGCTATTAATGACACCACCAGGGATCGCTGCTACAGGTTGTGTCAGGACAGCATGTTGTTCTCTTTTGCTGAGGAATGTGATCTCTTTGTGACCCGGGTTTGAGTGGCTATGAATGAGCCCAGTCAACCCATTGAAGGAAGGAAAAAAAATACATGCTCGGCATGACGTATTTCATCGCCAATTTCTTGGCTGTATATATACTGTATGTTATGTGATATATTGTTGTTGTAAATGTCAGCTATAGGGCAGCAAGTTCTGTGGTTGTCTGTGTCCTGAAGCTCTCAGGAGTCCAGCTGAGGACGGCCAAGGCTCATATGGAAAACAATTTGGATAAAATGGTGTCTCTAACGAGAACCATACATTTAATAACACTGGGGCAACCTGGCTTTAATGTAGTAAAATGTGTTTATTATATGATCTGGCATAAAGGATCGGTAATGTTTGTTTCTTTTATGTCCACTAAATGCTTGTTGGAAATTAAAGTACAATGTTTTATACGTTGTTTTGTCATGAAGTTTTCCATACCCCTTGAAAATATTTTCTGGATATTGGCACAGAGAAAATATATTGCAGTGTAGAATGTTAATTAATAGGATGGGAGTGAATTGAAATTGAAATGTATGAGGAGGTAAACAAGAGTTAATTTCAAAATGTACAAAATCAAGGAATACATATCAAGTTCAGAAAACGACCCATCTGCTGAGACATAAGTATGATCTCTCTATTTTTTTTAAATGCATTTATTTATTTTATTTGTATTATTTTATAATTTTTTTGTATTATTTATTTATTTATTTGGATGGCGTGTGGGGTGCTTTAATCCAATTCAGGGGTGCTGGAGCAGCCCCAACAATGAGGTCGAAGCACCCATGAGTCATCGTCTATTACTTTGCAGTGGCCAACTACAACTACCACCACTGAATGTATTATTATTATTATTATTATTTATTTTATTTTTTTTTAATGTCACCCTAATCAGGTACAGAAGACAAAAAGAAAGTTGGGATTCAACTGCCAACTGGACAGAATAAATGTAAGCTATACGGCACGTGAGCACCTCTCTTATGTCTGTCAGTGATGTCATACGACAAAACTGAAAAGCAAACCTCATAAACTGCAGGGAATACCATGTTCAGTTTCCTAGGAATTTGTGTTAAAGCAAAGCAGACACCCTGAGACAGATACAAACACTTGCACATGCGCTGTGGTTTAATGAAAATAGCAGCACAACGAGCGTACCTTATTCATTTCCTTGGACTGTTTTTACTCATTGCTCACATACAGCTGCAGACACTGGCACACACAAACACACAAGCAGCCTAACATCATCCAGGCGCACTCAAATCAACGCGCGGTCCCAAGTCTTGTTTGTGACACTTTGTTAGCGGGAAGCCCGGCTGTGAGCTAACCCCACCATGTTTTTCTCATCTTCTCTGTTTTGTTTGGCACCTGTTATGGGCTCAAACCTCTTACACATCCTCTCCCGCAAAGTCCCACTTGTTACCGCTTTGCCTTGTGCTATTAATACACTGCACAAGATCACAAATTTTGCATTCTTTCCTTAGAAATTAATGCAAGAGTACTTCAAGTAACTTTGACAACATTACATCTGATCATGACATTTACATGCCAATATAAAATGATCACATCCTGCATGACACCAACTTCAAATAGTGTTGTTTATGAAAGCTGAAGAAGGGGAGACGCCTCCCACAAAAACAAAGTGACCTCTGCATGTTATTTTCCTCCAATGTGTTGTTTTTGTCAGCCCAGGCCTCTTCCTTTCATCCTGTCCCAGAGAGACGTCTCGAGTAGACATGTAAATGATACAAAAAAGTGTTATTGTGTTCCTTAATCTGCCTGTTTTTCTGCTTTTGTCCCCCTCACCCTTCCCCCCACTTCCCAAACGGGCCTCTGATACGTGGGAGCCGAGCTGTTGTGTGAGCTGAGCTGCGAGACGTCATCTCTCCATACGCCATCGGGCTCCAGGCCAGCCAAGGACCCCTCTGTGATCCGCATTCTCCCTACGGAGAACACACGTCATTGTGTGATAGTGCTGGAATGTGTTCGGGGACAGGTGGAAGAGGACATTTAAGAGGGAGAATCGGGGACAATTGGGGGGTAAGCCCACCAGTGTCGTCCTCGCTTAAAGTCCTCCAAGACGGTTTGCTGCCAAACTTCCAACAACAACTCTGGAATGTTTTATTTGGCCAAAGCTGTCATAGAACAACATCTTTATTAATAAACTTTGACGACTGTGTGGGGATGTTTTACTAGCTTTCTTTGTTTGCTTTGACAGCCAATTGCGAGAACTCTGTCTTTCTCCTGACTTGTAAAACTTTTATTAGAAAATTAGAATGCTGTTGCCACTACACTCTAAAAACAGATTGGTCAAATCTACCAAAAAAGGGGGTTAAATTTGACCAATCTAGCTGGTAGTTATGTGTCCGACAGATCCTTTGGTAAAACAGCAATGGTAGGTGTTTTCAACCAATATATATTGCTGATTGGGCCAACCGATACAAATTGGTCATTTTGAGCAAGAATTTGATTAATCTGTGTTAGAGGCTGAAAAAAAGTACCACAGATTGTCACACCCACCTAAGTGGGGCGAAATTCATCCGGTGTGGTGAGCAGCAGCAGCAACAGCATTGTTTGGGAATCATTTGGTGATCTAACCCCCCAATTCCATCCCATAATGTTGTGTATCAAGCAGGGACATTTTTACATTCTTTCATTCCATTACATTTTTACATTCAATTTAATATTCTTTGGTATGACCCGGGTAAGGGTTGAACCCACAACCTCCCAGTCTCAGGGCGAACACTCTCCCACTAGGCCATGGAGTTGGTCACACCTTGTGATCTATCTAGACACACATTTTCATTTTTGAGAAGTATATTTTATATTATATAACATAATAATCAACAAATACATTTAGAATACAATAAATTGAAACAATAAACATATTTCCAAGTGATCTATCTAGATTTACTTTCTATTGTAACTAGTGTTGTTCCGATACCGTTTTTTGGCCCCCGATACCGATACCCAGCTTTGCAGTATCGGCCGATACCATACCGATACACAAGTTTTTTTTTTTTTTTTCCTCGACATGAAAAAGCTGTCCTGCCATTGGTTCACACCATTCAACGGCCAATAGGATACCTTAGATTGGCATGCAGTGATCATGTCACATATCAGTGAATGTCGTGCACGACCAAGACAAGATGCTGCATCCAAAATCCTATATTTGCTTTGGAAT
Source organism: Festucalex cinctus (assembly GCF_051991245.1). Taxonomy (NCBI): domain Eukaryota; kingdom Metazoa; phylum Chordata; class Actinopteri; order Syngnathiformes; family Syngnathidae; genus Festucalex; species Festucalex cinctus. Next base: position 15,343,414 of record NC_135413.1, read on the forward strand.
TAATGGTATCGGCATGTTACTTGTGAGTAGTCACCGATACCGATACCACTGTTTTAATGCAGTATCGGCACCTCTGCCGATACCAGTATCGGTGTCGGAACAACACTAATTGTAATCAATTTCATTGGTTGTTTGGCTTACCAATAAAATTGGTAGGCCCATAACCACCTGGAATGGTCAGTGTCTGACCAATCTATTGGTTAATCAATCTTACCTACTAAATTGTTAACCAATCCATTTTTAGAGTAGTGAACAAGAACTTGCAGTTTCACTTTTTGCATTATGCGCTGGAACATACTTTAGGTTCTTTGTTTTCTTGTTTTTGTCAGACAATAGATCACTGTGCGAAATTGCCGCTTCCAAAGCCCCTTGCCATTCTCCCACTAAACAGCAAATGCTCCTACTACAGTGAGAGCAGATGTCTGAGCAGTTACAGGTGTTAAAAGAGACGAGAGTTCATGGACAGGTACAGTTTGTTCCACACAGACGTTCGCAGAAGTGGGAGGTGAGCAGCTCTCATTGTTTATCGCACCGAGGGCAGCAGGTGGCCAAAGCTTCAGGGCTGACAGCTGACGTCAGAAAACCTCAAACTTCATGAGTTTTCTGCAGCTATCAGTGCAAGGACGAAGAGGCCGAATCAGAGACTGACACGATACCAGGAAAATACACGTGCATACACATTTCCACATTCCTCACTGAGAACTTCAAGGACTGACTTCACAAATGTGTTTGTTTTCTTTCCTTTGGCTTTTTGGAGAGATACAATCGGGTGGTAGTGATGGCAGCATGTCATGACAAAATAATTGAAAACGGAACCTAATGTGATCAAATTGTCAGGAAAAAAAAACAAAAAAAACAGAAGCCTTCCTCGGCATGTTCGTGACTCGAGTTTTACTGTTTTTACTGTTCACTTTTTACAGTCAGGAATGAAGAAAATGGAAATGCCTTAATGCACGTGTTTCAAAATTCAAAACAGTTCTCACGTGTCCAAATAACATGTCTTTTACATGTGGTCTTCAAAATGGCCCAAGGGAGAATTTAAGCACACCAAACCCTATTATTGCAGAAATTAGCCTATTTTGAGGTGTGAGCTTGCTGCTGCTAGATGCATTACTTGATCACCAACCTTGTAAATTATCCATCCATCCATCCATCCATCCATCATCCATCCATCCATCCATCCATCCATCCATCCATCCATCCATCCATCCATCCATCCATCCATCCATCCATCCATCCATCCATTTTCTTAACCGCTTACTCCTCACAGGGCTCGTGGGGATGCTGGAGCCTATCCCAGCCGGCTTTGGGCAGTAGGCGGGGTACATCCTGAACTGGTTACCAGCCAATTGCAGCCTTATAAATTACACTTGCCATTTAGTGTAGTGAATCCATGCATGTGACACATGCAGACGACACATTGTCAAGCTCAACATTTTATTGTTGAAAAAAAATAAAAAATATTAGCCTACAGTGTTTTGCCTATTTTGGCACTTTTATTAGCAACAGTACCGGTAATTATTAGCAACAGTACCGGTAATTATTAGCAACAGTACCAGTGATTTTGCACATCAGTTTGTTTCCGGTCCAGGTTGCGAACGCGCAACCCAGGAGCACAAAGTCGGAAGCACAAGTATTTTTGACGCAGCCCACATGTCGCAAACCGAACCGGAAACAAACTGAAACAAACAGTCCCACCTCTTCCGTGGCATATACCCCATTATAATTAGCATGTTACTGAAAACTTTGTATGTGCAGTTCATTAAGGTTTTTGGGACAAAGCAGTTAAATTTACATTATTTTCTTTACAATTCATCATTTTAAGGTTTCCCTGTCTCAAACCATCAGTTTTGCATACAGCATTTTAGCAATTAGCTTTGAACCCATTATTTTTTCCCCTGAGCCCACAATTACAAGCGTAGTACACAGTGTACACACAAGGTCTGTCTGGGGAGCAAGCCTCAGAAGAATTACTGGTTACCTGTCAACACATGTAGCATTTTATGGAGCTTGAGAAAAAAAATGAAGAAGTCACAGTGCGGACGTCCACAGACCTGCATCCAGGAACATGCACAATCTACCAATAACTCCACTCAAATTTATTTATAAAGCAGTTTAAAAACAACCAACAACCACCACATACAAAGGGCTGTACATGGAATAAAAAATCAGTCACACCATAGCAAGTCCAGTTAAAGCAAAAATGAATGTGCTGACCAGTCGGTCATTGTGTTCCCTCATTTTTATATGTACTTTCACATTTGAAGATTGTGTGCTCTTATAACATCAATACAAGTATTTATTTATTTATTTATTTATTTATTTATTTATTTATTTATTTATTTATTTATTTATTTATGTCATTCATAATATACACCTAAAGCGCCGAGGTGGAACACCTAGCCCCAAGATTTATTGAGCCAGTAGGCAAAACTATGAATGAATCAGAGAAAAGTTTCTGAAGAAAAAAAGAGCATTTAATGCCATGCACCACAGTATTAAAAACAAACAAATAAACAATTGTGTGAAATGAAGGTAAAGTCTACAGATGGCCCTGATGTGTCGATGCTGTGTGCAAAGCTTCAGGAGCAAAAATTGCATTAATAATTGTAGTTGGCTATTATTTTGCTAATATTGTATGTTTTACATTGCTGAAAGACATACAGCAGTCCTTATTTCAAGTTGATCGCTGACAGCCGGTGGCTGACTGGTCAGCACGTCCGCCTGCCAGTGCTGAGGATGCAAGGTCAAGTCCAGACTTCGGTCTTCCAAGGTGGTGTTTGCATGTTCTCCCCGTGCCTGCGTGGGTCTTCTCCGGGTAATCCGGTCTCCTCCCAAAGAAATGCATGGCAGGTTAATGGAGCGCTCGGAATGTCCCTAAGTCTGGATGGCTGTTCGTCTCTGTGTGCCCTGCGATTGGCTGCCAACCAGTTCAGGGTGTACCTCACCTACTGCCTGAAGCCGGCTGGGATTGGTTCCAGCACCCCCACAATCCTTGTGAGGAGTAAGCGGTTGAGAAAATGTAAATGGATGGATGAATAAATATCGGTAGAAACGGATTAGCTACACAAGCACACTGGAACGATTCACAAGGACTTTTTTCGACTTGTTAGCACGTGTTGTTACTCTGACGTTAGTAGATGCATGTGTGGCAGCCTGGCAGGTTATTTAACGTGTTTTTTTGTGGGGTTTTTTACAGTTGCGTAGCCGTCATATTTCCGATACGGTCCCGAATCTTTTACCGGTACGTAGTACTGTTCCAGCCCACCTTCACCCCTGCGTGTACCATCTGTAATCGTGCATGGTGAGGATGTACATGAGTTATCTCTAGGTGCGTTTCCATTAACCTTTTTCGCAGAAATAAAAGCGATATTGTACTATTTCAATAAAGTACAAATTCGAATTGTCGGTGTTTCCATTGACGAGAATTTCGCTTCTGAGGCGCAATTCTCTGAATTTCCCGTCTCGCGAGACCTCGCTGTTCTGTAGGAGGTGCTCATGATGTTTACGGTAGACGGACGCCCGGTGTAGTTATATTACTTTAAAAAAAAAAAAAAAACACTCACCCCTCACCGGGCCGTTTCGGGCATTTAGTGTTGGTGTTGTTGTGTATGTCCCTCGGCAGTCGGCAAGTAGTTCTGACACGAAAGCGAGTGGCCCCGTACTTCCTACTTCCTGTAATCCTAAAATGTTGTTGTTACCATGCAGAAGCTGGGTAAAAGGCGGGCTACAAATTGTTAAACGTTTATGATGTTTTCTGCTAAATTAACCAGACATATGTCAGGACAGGATTTTAAGCTCTTCTCTCCTTCAACTTTTCGAAGGAGGCTCGCTCGATTACACCTCTCTCTCTTTTGCGCTCATGACGTGCAGTAAACGATACAAATCACTTCAGCATGTAAAACTAAAATACAAAACCGAAATTAAACATTCTCAAAACAAATAGTAATTTTAAGTTTAATAAAAATGCACATAAACAACATGTTACAGTCCTTTCCGCCGTGACCGGGCGGGTGTCACATGACTACTAATGCGCAAAAACTGTTTCCACTACACTTTTGCGAAATACTTCTTTTTCGATACGTCTCAAAAACCACCTCATGAGAGCGCAAAAACTTTTTTGCGATATTTGAGTTTTTTCGCAAATCCGGTGTTTCCATTACCAGCTTACTTTTGCGAAACATGCCTTTTGCGCAAAACTGAGGGTAATGGAAACGCACCTAATGGCAGCTTTAAACAACCATTACCACTTTATGTTGCAAATTGGTTGAAACTGTGTTGCCAGGCTCAGCCATTATTTGAATAACATTGGACATGGGTGAACACCAGGCCACAATGGCTGACTTTGCCCTTTAAATCGTAAAAAAATAAAAAAATAAAAAATCACATTACTGTCAACCATGTGTTGTTGTTGGTTCATAAAATGAGTTGGGAACAGTGATAGCATGGAAATTGATTTGATTTAATTCTTCCTAAACATACAGGGTAGATGCTTGCCAGTGAAGTTAAAACACGCACACAAATACACACGCACACACACCTCACTGAACTGTTACTGTCACAAAAACACATTTGAGAAGGAAAATGAAGAAATCATGCCATGACAGAATTTTATTGCTCCAAAAAAGGATGTCTGAGAAACAATGGAGGATTGTGCAGCAGCCTGAGAGCGTTGGACGGAAGGAAAGTATTTGCTTTATCGTCACAATGGAAGCAATGACATTGACCTCTGTAGCAAATAAATATCTCCAAATAATCCTTTTTATATTGGCAGACAACACCTCCGCCAACTTTCCTGTCAACACTACTGTATGTCTTCAATTGCACAAATGGATATCAGTTGTTCAACATTGGACCATTCCCTGCTTTCTCCACTATGGCAAGCATCGCCCATTGAAGGAATGGCTGGATGAGTTTGCTCTGTTAGACCTTGATGGCCACTCAGCACTCTCAAATCAAACATTAGTGGGGTGAAACAGAACAAAGATTGAGGGCCAGACCCGCTCTCAGGTCCAGAAAACTCACAAAGGTTCTTCTTGATAAATGGGCAAAAATGTTCACAGATGCACACCAACATCTTGCAAAAGGTGGAGAACAAATCATTATTTACGTCCATTCATGTCCTAATACTTTTGTCACTTTGCAGGCACAGAATTCCATGGCCTTTTTTGGAAGCAGTCAATAGTTTTTCACAATTCAAAACACTTCCCAGGTGTCTTAATAACATTTGCAGGATATTCTTTCATCAAAATATTGCAAAGAAAAACATTTATAGTACAGTTTACGATAATAATAATAATAATAATTATATATATATATATATATATATATATATATATATATATATATATATATATATATATATATATATATATATATATATATGTATATATATATATATGTATATATATATATATATATATATATTCTGGTATGACTGATTTATATAAGAGATCATCGCCGCAGTGACCAAAACATTCCTAATTAAAATTAAACTGCAATAATAAACTAACCACTAGGGGGAGCTAGAACTGCACAAATGGAAAACAACCTCACCTTTTTAACTCATTCGCACACAGCCATTTTCACAAAAGCAATCCCATTCGCTCCCGGCTGTTTTACTGGATTTTGACTAATTTTGCAAGGCCCACAGAATATTGTGTTCTATTGCTATAAAAACATGGAATGCAATAATTAATGCAATTAGCATTAGAATATAGCTAAGTTTCATCAATTTTCACAAATCTATTTAAAATTGTAAGCAAGTAAGCTTTTTTTCAACATGGCCCTGATTGATCTCCTTTGCTCTGCTGCCACCTGCTGGCCGCTTATGGAATAACTACCATTTCTGCAACAGTTTTAGAATAAACAAAAACAAAAAACAAAAAAACGTATAAATACGTCTTTGGGACACTTAAAACATTTATAAACAAATGTGTTCATATTTTATTGGGAGTAAATGGTGTGCTGCTTTAAATATTGTGACAGGATGACGACAATTTTGGGGCTTCTTTTTTTTAATAAATATATTACGATATTGCAGTTATCATTACATCCCTGTCTGTGACTACTCAAGAGTTGAGTACTCTGACTCATACTGGCCTGAAAAAAAGTGGCATTGAACATCCCTATTAAAGATAGAATCCAAGTGCTATGTAACGTCTGTTGTTATTGTTTGCTTTCTGTCTGTCCCTGCTCAAACCGAGTTCTGTCCAGCAACATTTCCAATAAATATCCATGAAAATAAAAATAACCACAGGAGTATGACAAACTCCCCTTTTGCATTACTGCAGACCCAACCATCCGAACAGGAAAGGTCAAAACTAGTAAATTGTTATAGTGTTTGTTTGATGGGCACCACACACTATTACTCTCAACAGTCTGAATGTATATCTACTGTAGGTTACAATGATGCGCGACAGGCTATGCTGAATGTCTTGTCATAATAACAGAATAGAATGACTACACAGTAAATCCTGTAGAGTAAATTTGACCCTATTTAGAATTGCACCAAATAGAGTAGGCTAATATTTACACCTAGAAGAGAGTAAAATAAATAATTGAAAAAATATATATAAAAGTCCCTCAAGGGTTGAGGAACAAACTCATGACCTTCATCTTGGTAAATTGATACACATCCACCTGAGCTATGTCTCTCCTATTGTTTGCTAATCTTGGAGTCAGGATGATCCCAGCTGACACGAGCGATATACTAACACACAGCACGAGCTGCGTGTCTCTGGGAGTAGATCAGCTGTCTCCCAAGCTGAAGGTCGTGAGTTCGTTCCTTAACCCTTGAGTGACTTTTATTAATTATTTTCAATTCTTTATTTTACTCTCTTCCAAGGGTAAATATTACTCTAAAACTGAGTCTATTTGGACCCACTCTAAATAGAGTCAAATTTACTCTACAGCATTTACTGTGTACATCTACGCAAACAAGATGCTAATTTTCCGTGAAGTGTTTTTAAGCCCTGCGATTAGCTGGGGACTGGTCCAGGGTGTATGCCACATCTTGCAAAGTCAGCTGGAAAGGCTCCAGCTCACCCGTGACCCTAATGAGGATAAGTGCTTGAGAAAATGGATGGATGTTTTTTTTGTTTGTTTGTTTTTTTTGCACAGCACTTCAATGCAGCAAGTCAGTTTTCCTTTTCTTGAACGCAATCCATTTAAGACTGGTCAACCTCAGATTTCATCAGATTTTCAAACATATTTTCCCACAAAAAATACTGGCAATGCAAATAATCAGTTCCAGGGTCAAGCTGCTGTAATCTGCAAACTGTTGTCTCCCATAAGCAGACCATTATTTGCTTGGTGCCACTGAAGAAAAAAAATGGGAAAAGGCAAACAAAGAAAAGGTTTTGTTAATAGCCCGCAGTTGGCTGCAGATTTGCTCCAAGTAGTAATGCCAATTCTTTGTGAACACACACAAACATACTGCCACCCATCATTAGTGGAGTTGTGTGAACACAAACACATTCTGTATGTCCAAGTTTGTTTTTGTTGACATCTTTTTGTGTGTGACTAATGTATATTGTGTTTATGTTTGCATATGCCCGCTGGTATACATTTATGTGATCGCTTTCACAGACAACCTGCCATCACTTATGTGTGCCAGACTGGCGGCATTGCTGGTATATATGAAAGTGCTCACGCATGCATGCATTGTCTTTCACTTGTGGTATTTCTGGACCCCTTCCCATCAACCTTACTGAACCATGAGAATGAAATTGACAGTCTTGGGCTAAAAGATGGCACAGCATACACAAACAAGTGTTGCCAGCTTCCATGGCATGTCTCAACAGACAATGGTTTGCAGCAGCCAAATGGCACCGATGCAATGCCCTTCTTAAGCAAATATTTGCACTCCTCTGTGGTCTGTTGCCTATGCATGCATGTGTGTGTGTGTGTGTGTGTGTGGTGTGTAGGGTATGAGATCAGCTGATTGTCTAGTTCACAAAAGCGCAGCCAAAATTCACAATGAAATTAGAGCGAGAATTTAAAAAATATTTGTATTCTTTTGGGCAGTGGTATTTGTTTGTCTACTGTCTTTAATAACACGTGCTCACAGAAGAAAGAAGTTGCCAAAAAAGGAGAAAAACAAGGGGGAAATGAATCAAAGAGAGGAAGAGGAAAAGCACAGACAAGGGAAAGAACTCTGTAACCCCAAGGTTCTGGTGGGGGCCAACGAAATGGAGCTTATCTTGTTTATGTGGGGAAGATAACCAGAACGCTCATCTGGCTGCAGAGGCCAATCTTCACTGTATGCGCTTGAACTGCTCACTGTGTGTGGACGTGCGTGTACGCGTGTGCGTGTGTGAGAGAGAGAGAGAGAGAGAGAGAGAGAGAGAGAGAGAGAGAGAGAGAGAGAGAGAGAGAGAGAGAGAGAGAGAGAGAGAGAGAGAATGACAGCTGCTTACACACTCTGGCAGCCACTCTCGTGTTGCACAAAGGTCCAAGTCAACACTTGTCATTCAAAAGCATATAATAACATCCACAGGGATCTGGGTATGGCTTATTAAACTGGCAAGATATGCGGAACACAAGTTGGCAGTTATTGTTGCTCCCGTGTGGCAATTTCACTCGTTAAAAAGACAAAATACCGACAGCATATGAGGTACACAAAATACGTGTATCTTCCTTGACCAGTGGACAGTTTTTTTATCTAAAAAAACAAAACAAATAGTAATGTCAGCCACTCCAACCAAGTCATTTTTTAGTGGTAGGTATTGGCCTCTGCGATTGGCTGGCAACCAGTTCAGGGTGTACCCCGGCTACTTCCCGAAGCCAGCTGGGATAGGCTCCAGCACCCTTGTGAGGAGCAAGCGGTTAAGAAAATGGATGGTGGATGGTATTGGCATTGTAATAGAGATTGCAATTTCCCCCTCCAAATGAGCTCTCATATGCTGATCTGAAATCATATATGCAGAGGGGCGTGTCCTTGGTCATTGTCAGTAGGGGTGTGCCAAAAAATTGATTCATAAAAGAATCGAGATTCTCATGTATTAATCGAATCGAATCGATATTAATATCCAAAAATCGATTTTATTTCAATTAGAAATGAAGAAGAAGGGGAAAAGGCAGTTGTAGCCCACATGCTGTTTTTGTGGAAAAAGGCACTTACAATACAAAATTAATAAATGTTTAAACAAAAAAAAAAGAAAAAGAAACCTTAATGTCTCTATTTGTCATTTTGTCTTGCAAGGCTGACTGGAATAGATCATGACAATGTTGTGCATATCTGTAAATTGAAGCAGAAATAATTTGTCAATCAAATAATTTTGAATCGAAAATCGTTTGAATCGAGAATCGAAAATCGATTCTGAATCAAATTGTAGACCCAAAAATCGTAATTGAATCGAATCGTGAGACCGTCAAAGATTTCCAGCCCTAATTGTCAGTGTGCTTTACTTTCCTCTTCATGCACAACATGCAACCTAGGTTATTGTAGTGAACAAAACTAATGAAAAAATGAAAGGTAAAATGGAAAAACATTTGACCATTTTACCAACATTTATTGAAATAAAATAAAAATAATACAAAAGTAAAATAACTGAAATATATAATTATGACGTGCCTTCATTGGATAAGCGGTAGAAGATGGATGGATGTGCCTTCATTTTTGTCAATTAATATCATACATGACAGGGTTTGACACTGCAAGCATTTCACTCGCAAATGCGGCCAACTTTCAAGTGCGTGCTGGTGAAAAACAATAAACGCTCGCATGACGCGTACGCATTAATTAGTGCTCCCTCTGCCCTATTTTTAAAACGTACGTTCGAAAGTTGCCGTGTCGTCCGCTGACTCTCCCGTAGCCGCGCAACGACTCAATCGAATAGTATTTGAGTGAAACATGAGCCGCTGCAATGTGATTGGCTGGCTACTTCCTGATCGGGCACAGCATATGCGTACACGCGCACTGTGAAGAATACAATTTACATACAAATATATACTGTATGGCGCTTTTCTACCGGACCAATTCCACACCGAAGTGGATTTTTTTAGTAGCATTTTTTTGTCCCCGGATGTTAGCGTCTCCATGGGACTTTTTCGGGGTTGAGCGGTAACCGCTGTTTAGAACCCTGTCGGCAGTGGTTCTGCAGCGCCGGTCGTCGGGGGACGAGAGGGGCCGTGTCGTCACCTGTTATCTGATTGGCCGACAGCAACGCAGCAAGCGACGCTGTGGCACACGACCATTTCCTTGTTTTATGCAAGCTCTAAAAACTAATCAAATGTAACAGAATTTTAAAAAGGCGAAACAAAATAAACACTAACAATACTGAAGAACACAAAACTACTACAACTCTAGCGTTAACATTACAAATGTATATATTATTATTTGAGCAACCATATCGTTTAATGAGCTATTGGATGCTTGACATAATGGAAGCCACAATTCCCTGTGCTGTCTTGCTTTGCTTTTGATATCCTGGAATGAGCCTGAGAAAATGCATGCGTGCGTCCGTGTGCGCGTAGTGTTTGTGCATGTGTGTGTAGTCCAAATAGTACCCTGGTGACCTCCACATTGTGACACTGACGTGTAACAATGATGAATGCCCTGGGAGAGTGAAGTAAGGACCCACCTGCATAATGTTAACGTTACAAAGTCAGAAACCTTAAACGTTGCAAGATGCTGACCTCCCTGTCTAATTATGTGCAGCATTCGGCGTTTAAAAGTTCAACGCCAATCTCTCTTCCAGTTACACCTTTTATTCTATTTTTTTTCTTCTTCAATGAAATGACAGATTGCATGAAACACGTTTTATTAATATCCAGCATGTATTGTGAGACATAAAATCTTTATCCTGGGTGGTCAATAGAGGTTTGACACTGTGAGAAAGGGAAACGTTCACCACACTCACACTATATTTCAGTGTTAAGCTGTGACCCCTTGTTTTCCAGTGAAAGGAAATTATCATGTAGTGACCAGTGACCACACAGAAAACCACTTCCTCAGCTGTTGTGATCATATATGGCTCAACTGCCTCCCTCCACAATGCAGTCTCGCACACGTCACGTCCAATCCACCAAGGCCCTGACAGTTCAATGGTGTGTTGACAGAAACACCAGAACCCTCAAAATTGCAATATTCTAAGATGCAGCTTCCAAAACACTCTATGTTTAGTATTTGAGTGGGCTGCATGCATCCTTCTCATGTGTGCGTGAGTTGTTGTTGTTGTTTTTTTTTGTTTTTGTTTTTTTTTCTTTCTTAATGCAGTAAAGACTATGAAAGAGCAAGCAGTTGTTTTCATAAACTATTTATTTTGGTCATACTTTTCAAATCTGGAAATATTTTTCACTGTTGACTGTATGTCGTGAGTTATTTATTTTAGATGGGGTGATTCTCTGATCAGAGATTTGGGGTGGTAAGCACAGTTTCTGAGAGAAGTGTGACACTTTTTGGGACAGTCTGTGGCTAAACCATCAAATGTGATAAAGGTTATTTAGCTGGGAGTGGGTATTTATTTATTTATTTATTTATTTATTTATTTATTTATTTATTTATTTATTTATTTGTATTTTTTCCCACAATGAATTTCAGTGGGCGTCAATTATACAGTAATTTAAGGGACTGGCTCGGTCCCGACCAACCATGGGTCCACTTTAAATACTTTGGGGTATATTCACCAAGAATGCGCAGCGTCCTGGTAATAGCGCAAAATATTACACCACAACTGCACCCGCCGTCTGCGCCCAGTTACCCACCTATTCACGAAGGGTATCGCTCTAATAATATACCGGCGCAAACACGCCCACAAAACTGACATCTTGGAGCAAATTTGCACCTGATTTACCACACATGGCAATGGATTTGCGCCAAGAACATGGTTGTTATAGTAACAGTTGCTAGAAAGATGACAATCACAAAGCGAGGTTGGACCGAGAGTAAGCGTTTAGAGCGCCATTAAGTTGTACAGAGCCGAGAGGACGACAACGACGTCATTCATTCATAAAGTACAAATTATTGGTACGATCGTTTTTTAGAAATATATTTTCAGAGGTTAGCGTGGGCGTTCAGTATGCATCTGGCACGTAAAAATGATTGTAAAATGCCTCCCCGCCATTGCCGATCAGCCCGGGTTACGTTATGTCCTAAAACACATTTGGAAAAATCTCTCTCTCTCTCTCTCTCTCTCTCTCTCTCTCTCTCTCTCTCTCTCTCTCTCTCTCTCTCTCTCTCTCTCTCTCTCTCATTCTCTTGCTCTCCTCTCTGCCTGAACAGCCAGCGTGCAACTTGCCATGCACTGCTGTCATGATCCCGAGATCGAGGTTGCAGCAGTTCATACATGCGTTCCAAAAACGTTATTTGCGTCACACAAACGCCATGTGGCTATTTGCGCTGGTGTTAGTGAATTAGATGCTGTATAACAATGACTCTCATTTGCATTGGGGTGGGCATATTTTGCCTACTAACAGTTGAGACACACACGATAACATGCTTGTAGATATTCACATTCAACCAGGTCATCATTTCTTTCTGAATCAATCTGTTTGCTTTAGAAGATGTTTTGCTCTCTCTCTCTCTCTCTCTCTCTCTCTCTCTCTCTCTCTCTCTCTCTCTCTCTCTCTCTCTATATATATATATATATATATATATATATATATATATATATATATATATATATATATATATATATATATATATATATATCAGTTTATACAACATGGTTTGGTTAGGAAAGACTTGGTGTGCTCCATGTTGGAGGCACACCCCATCACCGGAAATGGTATCATTCTTTTGGGATGCATTTTTAAGATGCCTGGCACGGAGGGCTCTGTTGGTCAATCAGTAGTTGGGTAGAAACTCGCTCATTAATATTTCCTTCAGTCGTAAAATAATAGGGGGCCACCTCTGCGGAATTGGGAGAAGAAGTTAAGAAATGAAATGGTTGAAAGGCACCTTATTGCTCTGTGCAGATAATGTGCTCAGAGCCCAGCTGGGGAGAGGTGAGAGGAATTGGGTGAAACTCAGATGCAGGTGTGCTGTATTTTTGTTGTTAGAATATTCAACCAGGTACAATGTGGTTACGTACCTTTCGAGCTTGTCATACAGGTCATATAATAACTAAATACATGAATAAATAAATGAATATTGTCTCAACTTTTTGGGGTGTTGGTATTCATTTTATGGGTGATTTAGCAGCCTATAATTGGGTTTTAAATAACTATAGTTTCGATTAACCAGTGGGAAAACTCCAAAGTTCTCACCATGAAAATTTACAAAACTAAAACATTCACTTCTTAGTATCTATATGAGAACCAACAGTTACATAATTAGGGAAGCCTCCTCACAGCAACGGGTTGATGAAGAATCAACAATTAGATCGTTTTGTGGTGCGCTGAAGAAACACAATCCCCTCTTTATACTCTGAGCCCATGCGAGGGTTCAGACTGAGTTATACTTTTGATTTGCGAGATACGTGGCTTCTTGAAAATTAGCCAAATCTTTTCGATATCTGTGTAATGAATGAACAGAGAGGTGATTCATGCTCATATTCACGCTCCACCCGATGCACACTGCACACAGCGATGTGGACCCTTCCAGGGGCCGGTACAGTTTGTCCCGGCGGCGTCGGGTGTGTGGTATGACCCCCTTTTCCCCTCTCTTCGTCCCTTTCTCTCAATCTCATTTCCCTCTCTCCATCCCTCTTTTCAGTCCGCTGCAATTAGAGAGGCAAAGTGGGATAAGAGGAATGTGTTAGCATGCTTTGTGAAGGTTGAGAGAAAGAGAGAGAGAGTACAAGAGAGAGTGATAGATAGATAAAGAGAGGGGGAAGATGAGAGAGAGACAGCCGAGGGGAGAAGAAAAGAAAGAAGGCCTGTCTTAATTGGCCTGTGTGGCCACACTGGGTTGCGATGGTCTGGGCTTGACGAACCCTGCGCCTCAATAGTTGGCCCAGCCTTACATGCATCCCGTGCATCCGGCCAACCACAACTAACTCTAGTGTGCTCTTTGGCAGTTTCCAGTGTCAGGCCTGGGAGAGTTGTGCCACCCACATCTACACTCCACTCTGCCATTCAGGAGGCCTCTGCGTTGGGATGAATGCGGTCGTTTGAGATTATGGTTTGTGTCGCCCCGGCTTTTTGGAATTCTTCATTCATCGGAATTTTGCTGTGGTGCTGTTACAGTATGTACTTTGAAGGAAGTTTAAAAGACAGACCTAAATAGGCATTTGTTGACGATAACCCAACATTACGTTTTCACCCTCACAAATTGCACTCAATACATATGATTTATCAGTGTTTTGTGTTGCCATTACATCAATGTCATTTTTTGAAACTATTTTTGAAATCAATCATTTCACTTGTATTAGACAATTTTGAGGAAGCACAATCTATCACATTTTATAGGATCTTGCTAACTTTCATCATTCTAATCAAGTGTATAGCTACATGTAGGCTACAACACTGCACATATGCATGTATTAGAAGAGGAACTTTTGGCGGCAACTGACTTTTTGTTACAATTAAGGATGTTCGATCTCACTTTTTCTTCACACCGACACCAGTACGACTACTCACGCTTTGAGTACTTACCAATACAGAAGTAGCGATACTTGTAGTACTTTTGACATATAAAGTTTCATTAAACACGATGACAAAAAAATCGTGAACAAAGACCTTTCTTTCTGCCGCTGATGATGATTTGCTAATGTGTCAAACTTCCTCAGTATAGCACCAAGTTCTACCAATCAGGACTCAGACTTTTCGTGCCTTAAGTATCAGTGGCTGTTATTGGCAGCCTGCACCTGTACCCAATACCTTAAAATAAGGTTGGAATTGGTCTGATATTGACACCTCGTATCAGTACTCGCCCATCACTAGTCATAATGCTAGCTAAAAGTGATCCATTCATGAAATTGAGTTATAGTTTTTGGAATAACCGGCTTTACCCTGCAAAGTACATTTAAACTGACGATAAAGGCAATGAAAAAAATCATTTTCACAAGATGTGTCACCCACCGCAAAATTTTGACAATCAGTAACTGAACAACAACAAAAAAAGGCAATAAGTAAATAATTTTCACCTTTTCTTGATTGTACGAGATATTTGTCATTTATGTTTTTTAAAGGATTCCACAACTGAAGTATAATTGTGGCTTATTTGGATGCACTTACATTAGGAACCAGAGCAACCCGGACCAGTGGTGACCTGAGTAAAGTAGGAAGCTACCATAGTCATCACCTGGCTACATCACAAAGCAGGTTATGGAGATTGCAGTCACCTGCTTTGGGCTTGAAAATTTGCAGCAGATTTTCTAAAACAGCACAAATTAGTGGAAGGGAGAATTTGCGTGATTGATGCTGGCCACACAGTAACACACAGACATGAAACAGAACCGTGCAATAAAGAAACGTAGCATTTCTCGTTTTCGTGCTTGAACTTTTTGATGGTAAAATTAAACAATGCTGACAGCCCAATGTAAACTCCATGATAAAACATTCCCCAGAAACGGTTTAATTCCAGGAAGATATTCCACTGCAAATCTGCCCGGTAACAGACAAACCATGGGTGGGTGTGTAGATGCACATGCACGGATACAAAAACAGGTCATGCCATTTTCCAAATAGGCAAGTGATAATTTGAGACATGTCGGCCTCCAAACATAGCTACAGAATGGGAACTTGCTCCATTAGTATTTAGTGTGGCACGCAGGAGAGGAAGTGCATCCAGCCTCTCTGCCTTCTACTCGGTGAGCGGTGATGTGTGCAATTTGTCCTATCACCGCGCAGAAGACAGAAGGGCAGATATGTAGGCAGGCAGAGGTGGAGAAAAGGTGGGGAGGGGCAGCAAGATGAAAGCCGCAGAATATTCTTTATAGAGCCTCAAGACACAATAAATCATTTACATGGCACAGAACTTTTGACTGCTTCTGACAGTGGTCCAAAAAGGAAGGCCAAGCTCAACACACAAAAGGCGATATTGCACAAGCAGCAATCCCTTACATAAGGTGGACAATGCGCAGGATACAACAGTAACTTATTCTACATATTGTATGTTTGATAAAATGTTTTTTTTTTTATTGATAATAAAAATCAAAGTACATAAATTGTGCATTTCGGACGTTCTAGCGTGCGTTGGTTAAATCAATAAAATACACACAGGCTGAGTGAGCTACTGACAAAGAAGACGTTGCCATTGCTCGGCATGATATCTCTTCATATTTCCCAAAAGAAGTGGTTGTCGTTCATTATAACAACATTAGAGTAGCCTTTTTGAACATTACAATAGTGAATGAATGCAGTCCCAGCATAATGATGACAATAATAATAATAATAATAATAATAATAATAATAATAATAATAATAATAATAATAATAATAATAATAATAACAACAACAACAACAACAATAACAATTGCACTGTCTGTCTTTTTGCACAATGGGAGAATATAATCAGAGAAGCATATGGACGATATCTGACAGAAACAAACACATTTGTATTGACATGAGTCTTCACCTCAGTATGGCAAGTATTGATGAAGTGTTCATTTGGATGATGCCTAATCCATTTTAGCAGGAAGATGTCTGTCATAGTTGATTATGGAAGGTTCTAAATAACTCCTTATTCCCCGCCACACAATTATCTCTTAGATTCAGGAACTATTACACTCTTCCCTGCAGAGCGCTTATTACTTTACCCGAATCCTATGACTGCATTAGCCCTTCATTAAAACACATAATGATTGGACGGGTGGAAGGTGATGCTTCATAAGATCAAGGCCATTGTCAGATGATGTAGAGGAGCATAAGATAGATAGATAGATAGATAGATAGATAGATAGATAGATAGATAGATAGATAGATAGATAGATAGATAGATAGATAGATAGATAGATAGATAGATAGATAGATAGATAGATAGATAGATAGATCGATCGACCGATAGATAGATAGATAGATAATGACCATTGATGTAACCTCCGTTGAAGGTAAAGGCGCACTGTGCGAGTTAAGACCCTGTAGTGACATTTGATCCAATCAACAAAATTTATGATGACGTCTGCAGCACTGGCACATAGACGAGATGCTCCTTAGAAGATCGCAGGACACCGTGCACAATTATGAAGACATTATTTAATTAAGGACTCAACACACCCCCGCCATCAATACTAAAGTGGCTTCAAAACATAGTGGGTTGAATACAACTGAAGTTGAACAGTTTCGGTTAATAAAGTTACTCACTGATACTTTCCGTTTCTCTCGTAACCTTGACAGGCTTCTGGAGACCCATGCAGATCATTATTATTATTAAGAGTATGTGATTATTTCTGTGACATAACATGCCTACAAAATTCAGAGTACATGACGCAATTAAAATATTAATTTAAAGTAAGTATGGCAAATGAAGAGAGGGATAACAGACAATATTTTTGGTACAAAGCATCTATTAAAAAAAAAAAAAAAAAAAAAAAAAAAAAAAAAAAGCCTTACAGCTCCAATTGGAAAACAGAGATCATACAAAATAAATCCGTCAGTTGAGCATCAGTGCTGCGCATATTATTTGGACCAATTTTCAAATATATTTTATAACAAAATAAATAATGCCTTTATACAGTGCCCTTATTTGTATTTCAACAAACAAAAAAGCTTGACGGCTCATTACGCAAGATACAGCTCAGACTATAGGAAATAACACAACGTCCCTGGAAACTAATTACGGTATATATCTATATATATATCTATCTATATATATATATACATATGATATTTATATATGTATAGATAGATATATTCAAGTATTTGTTTTCAGGCAAACGCATGTGAATACTACTGATATACAATTTAAAAAAATGTTAGTCGACATTATTGCTCTTTTTTCCCTTTTGAATTAAAATGTCTGTGCCTTTTTTTTTTTTTTTTTTTTAGAATGGTAAAGTAACATCAAAACATAACCATGAAAATGCCTAACTTGGAAAAACAGGAATGTCATGGTACCAGAAACAGACAGGGGTTTACTCTTTTTTTTCATTGAAATATTGATATGAAAAGAAAACAAGAAACAATAATATCAAACTAAAAATAAATCATCAATTATCCCACTTGTCCATGCCATGATACTTCCGGTCAGAGTAGTCCGCAAAGCCGCGGTAAACAGGAAGTACTGTCCCAGAACTGTTGTACTGTCCCAATCCAGGTAGTCCACGGTGTTCCATTTATGTTCCCAGTGTCCATCTGCCTCCAAGGTTGGGGGACAGGAGGGACAGGGCCAGGGTCTCTTGTCCCCCTTGCCGCGTATGCCAGCAAACTTGTGATGAGCAGCCACTAGCACTTCCTGTGAGCCTTGATGCCCTCATCGCCCCCATAGTTTCTCAGTGACACTTCCTCCTTGACTTTGCCACTGCCAGGAGCTCCCCCATATCCTTAATCCCTATATTAAAAAAAAAAAAAAAAAAAAAGTCACACTTTCCTTAAAACGGAAAGCTATAATATATTCAAAGAAAAAACAAACGTGCTTTTCAATCTCTTCTTTGAGTCCTTTCCCAAAGCTAGCACCATGGCATTTTTGAAGCTACACGTTCATTGTTCATAAAAAAATAGTGCCGTATATTTTTCTTTACTTTGACGTAATCCGTGGCAATGTGCAATTTTGCAGACTCTTT
This sequence comes from Festucalex cinctus, assembly GCF_051991245.1. Lineage (NCBI taxonomy): Eukaryota > Metazoa > Chordata > Actinopteri > Syngnathiformes > Syngnathidae > Festucalex > Festucalex cinctus. The sequence goes on from NC_135413.1 coordinate 15,362,022, forward strand.
TCTGCTTTTTGTTTGTGATCAAAAGGTGCTGGAACAGGAATCTAATTTTATAAAATAATTCCTTACAGTGTGGAAGTCCCTTTATAGGTAGAGGTGCAAACAAAAAAAAAATTAAATAAAAAAAAAATAGAAAAAAAAAAGAACTAACAGATTTTGTTTTTTTGTTTTTTTTACTTCAGGAAAAAAAAAAGTGGAATGGATTCTGTCATGCAAGCTTCTCCTCACTTTGAGTTGTTTTCCACAAGGACAAAAAACATTCCGTTGGGTGTCCTCTTGACACTTGCGAACCACAGATCTCTTTCATCTTCTTGCTCTCTTCCATTTACTCTTTATCTTACGGGTCCACCTGAATGGCATTCGGTCGAATTTTTTGTTCATCATTTGTGTTTGTGCCTTTTGTGTCAGTGGGAAAAAAAAGAAAAGTTCAGACAGGAAGAATGTGAAGGCATGTTTGTGTTCCGGAGGATGGTGTTGGGGTTGGAGGGGTATTAGAAAGGGGGCAGGGGGTCAAGAAGTAGTGGATGAGAATGGGCCGGGGGGATCGGTGGGCTCGGACAGGGCAGGGGAGGTCAAAGAGGACTGCCACAGGAATGACGTCAGAGACAAAGCTATAATCCCCTAGGCTTTTTTTGTCCTTCCAAACTCGCGTCTGTGCAAAGGGCTGGCAACGGGCTCATTTGTGGTTGACATAGTTGTTTGTGGTGAGCAAGACGGGCGGTAGTTTGCTGGGCAGGCTGATCAGGGGCCTGTGGACGCTTGCTTGCTCCTGGGCTTTCATCTTCTCCGCCTGCCTTCGGAACTTTTTGGGTCTCAGGATGGCGGGGACGCCCCTCCGGAGTCGCTCGGCCGCGTTCCGCTGCCACTGCTCGTATTTGTTCGTATATTTCACAGGCACATGCTGCTTCCTCGGGGCTTCCTTTTGTGGCGTACCGGCAAAAAAAAAAAAAAAAAAAAACAGAGATGAGAAGATGGAGTCAGTTCATTACGGGTGATATGCTTATTTTGTGGCAGCAAGTCATAACAGCATTGGCTGGCTTCCAGAAGGTACTTGTTTTGATTTCCTCAACTGAGAAAAGCTGTCAACAAGTGCTTAGTTGGGCCTCTTTAAGAAACTAAAAAGGATGGGCGCTTGTCTCATATGCATACGAGGGCCATGCAGACGCTCACCAAACAACCAGCTGAATGACTAAACTGCCGCATGCCGAATAACAATATAAACATTGCAAATTTAACAATGCTAGGTGTTTTGCTGAGTACCGCTGAATGAGAAGCAAGTAGGAGCGGTAGCAGGGGGCCTGGAATTTATGCGCCAGTAGCCACTGATCCATGTGAATGGCTTGTTTTGGTCCTGCCACTTGAAGAGTGTTTATCCCCCTTCATTCACTTCAGGCTCGCTCAATAGCTTAAGAACAGCTGGCCCTCAGAGCAGGCTGTACCCATCAACTCCCTGCCCGGACAAACCGGGGACATGTCCAAACTAATTCCCTATCGGCATTCCCCCCCACCCCTCCAGAGAGGAGGTCCTGTTACTTTTTTCCTATGGATTTACGATTGCACTGTTCATTCAACTGCTTGTCGCTGACACGTGAACATGACCAAGCGTAAAAGGATTGTAAAAGGTCGGACACACAGACATTCTTGGGTCCTCAGTGAAACACACTCTTAAAGGGATACTTGACTTATTTAGCAATAAAATGTTAACATTTTGTCTGTAATTCATTTGATAACTTCATTATTTTTCATGTACAATTAATACTTTTAAAAACACATTTTGCCACTTGCTGTCGACTGAAAATGAGATCACAGGTGCTCAGGCTCATGTAATGACCAATCGTGTCTCACCTGTCATGTGACATTCGCAAACTGAGCCATGATTGGTTGTTACCTGGCCCTGAGCACACGTGATGACATTTTCAGCCGACAGCTAGTGGCGTCATGCCTTTTTAAAGGTATTAATTGTATGTGAAAAATTATGAAGTTATCAAATTAATTAGACAAAATATTTACTTCTTACGATTGTCTCTGTGTGCCCTGTAATTGGCTGGCAACCAGTTCCGGGTGTACCCTGCCTACTGCCCGAAGCCAGCTGGGATGGGCTCCAGCATCCCCACGACCCTTGTGAGAGAATAAGCGGTCAAGAAAATGGATGGATGGATTTACTTCTTACTGCTGACAATAGCTAAATGAGTCAAGTATCCCTTTAAGCGCTCAGTCAGGTGTTTGTTTGTTTTTTTTGTGTGTGTGTTTTTTCAAAACGCGGACCCAATTCAGGAAGTGCACGTAATCGAATCATCGTACATTCAGAACACATTGTTTCTGTCACGAACCAGCAGCCCGTGTGTGAGCATGTCCTTTCTTGAGCACAATGTGCTGAAAGTGTCTGGACCATTTCCACAATGGTCAGCACTTTGCATGGAACTGCTTATCGTGAGACCATCTAACAAGATACAGCAGTCTGTGCGTACATTTCGGTCTGTACAACGTGTCAGAGATATAGGGGTAAGGTGGAGCTGAACAGAGGACAACATGATGGGAGGAGTAGGATTTCACTGGTTCCCAGAGCGCTGTGTTGTTGCTGCGATGCATACCTGCTTTAATGGAGGCATCACCGGTACGACCTGTAGAGAGGTGGCCGACACGTCTCTTTCTGACTTGGCGGGTTTGGCACAGTACTGCTCCAGAAGGTTGAGGTCACAGCTACGGAAACAACACTCCTCCACTATCCCACGGTTCTGGGGGCGCCTGGTGTTCCCCCTGCTTGTGGGCCTACCTGGGGAGAGGCACAGTGAAACGTAAGGCAAAGAAGTTCTAATGCAGGGAGCACACATTCTCATCACAAATGAATCTAGATTGTTTTTGCAGGATTACAATCATAGCGGAGCATAACAGGAAATCTACACAGCAAAATCGCCAGTGTTAGATTAACACTGAGAGTGTTAAATACAACACTAGAAAAGTGTTTTTATGTGTCGACACCAATGAGTGTGAATCTGACATTTTCAAAGTGTTACTTTTTCACACTTAACCAGTGTTACTCCAACACTTTATAGTGTTACAAATCTACACTGGTAAACACTGTGTTGAAAGTACTCTACACTAGTGTCAGTGTTAAAAAATTGAATTCTGCCAAACTACCCTTACCTCTAGTGTTTAAACACTACAGGTAACACACAACATCCACCCCAACACTTAAAGAAATTTACTCTTACAGTGTTAAAGTAACACAGTGCATATTTGATCGAACAATGGAAATTTAACACTGACCGATTTGCTGTATATGACCAACTTCAACAAATCTTTTTGTGTGTAGAAGTTAATCTGATGAAGGCTATCTGGAAGTCTCTTAATGAGCGTGTGCGCACGTTAACACCATTAGTGGGCCAGAGGACCCCGTCCCTTAGGTGACCAAATACTTGGACATAAAATAGAAACTCCTCTGTGACCTTGTCCTTTGTCAAGTCAGCAAAGATAACCAGGATGAGGCGCGCCAGAGAGGTAGAGAAAACAGCCCCGGGGATCTGCGCAAGAGTGTGTGAGCCTTGAAACGCAGCTAGGAGGCGAGTGCAAATCAAAAGAGGAACAGAGTAATGCCGGGAAAGGAAAGCACAAGAGCAGAAGAAGGTGAAAGGGGGCGAGTGTTTGAATGGTCCACGGGGGACGCCGTCCACGATCAATAAAGGGCTCGTTTGAAGTCCGCACCCCACACTATGTTTGAGAAATCTCACGTGACACAAGGTCAAATTTGATTTCAGGAAAGGAAAGGAGAAAATGAAACGAGGGAGGAGAAAGCATCTAAACTGAATAATGATCTCTGAAAAATTAAGGAATGGCTCACCTTAGTTTGCCATCATTATGCTGCATAAGTGGCACTTAAAAAAAAAAATCCTCATCGGACCACGGTGGTCTGTGAACACTAGGTGACTGGTATGCCTCTTGGGGTGCTAGCTATTACTTTACTGGTAAACAAGCAGCCCATTGTGTTGTATGCGGCTACACGGCTCGATTGCCTTTCATATGCAATGAGAGGTACAGTGCGGTGCGCAGGCCTGTGGTGCGCATCGGTCCAACACTCGAGGCACAGCTGTCGTCCCCTTCCCTTCTCTTGCGTGCGTGTGTATGTGCGACACCCCGAGCCGGAGTAAATAGTCTCAGCTCTGCAAACAATTTTTTTTTCTTTTCTTTTTTCTTTTTTAGTTTTAGTTTTTGAGCGCAGGCACGCAAATGGCGAAAGGCCCCACAAGTGCGCAACGTACTGAAATAGAAGCCTCTGTCTTCGCAGACGAACTGTAGCGCGTCCACCAGCTCTCCCCCACACAGAGTCTCCGCCGAGGTCATCTCCACCGCGTAGAGAGTGAGCGCCAGTGCAAAGAGCAACGAACGGCTGGGTGAAGACATCTTCTTGACCTGCAAACACAAACATGCATGGCAAAGGTGAGCTTATAGGCGAAACTGCTGCAGTTGTTTCTTAATTCCTTAGTTGTTAATCAAAACAATCTACTTTCTGCGCTCTTTTAAATCCCGCTGTCCCAACTCAGAACCGGGGAGAGAGAAAAGCTTGTTGTGGAGGAAAACTAGTAGACAAGTGCCATTTTACCTCTTGCACAACATGCCAGACTTTGCAAGAGCGACTGTTCGATAGTTAACTATCCGAAAAGCTAGACTCAGCATTTGTTTTTCCCTTTGCTCACCCTTTATTGAGCAAAGTGACCCTCGCATATCGCCCCCTATCTGCCGGCAAGACCAGCTGTTTGCTCCAAGTCATGCACCAGCCGGTGTTAAACAGAATTACCCCCAAATTGCAATCCTTTCTGCTTGTCATTTGCATTAATGCCCCTAATGCTGATTTACTCCCATGGCATATAGGCACAATAAACATTTGCATGTGTCGTGCATTTATATTAGAAATTATTTTTTCAAGTTGTTAATTTATTTTTTTAATGACCCACATGCAAACGGTATATCAAAATATGCATATGTAATAGTTACTGTTAATTATTGCTAACCTTCCTCCTGCTCTCTTCCGTTGTCCTGCAGGTGTGGCAAAATGAGTTGTGTCCGGGTCTCGATCGCAGGGTCTCCATGACAGTTGGTATATTGACAAAAAAAATGAATAACAACAACAAAGTTGGTCTGATTTGGTGGTCGTGTGCTTGCAGGTGAGTTAGTTTCCCCAGTTGGTTAGTTGGTGTGTGATAGGCTGTCCCAGAGACCGAGGCGACAGACCAAACTTCTGAGGGAGAAGTATTATATACCAAAACACGCCCACTTTACACCCACACTTCACCCTCGCTCCTCCCCTCCTCCTCACGACACGGTTTAAAAAAACATGTAGATGTCTTCCCCAATAGTGCTTTACAAAAGAAACGTGGAAAAAAGGAAGAGCTTGAAGGAGAATCACAACTTGAGATAATGTTCAACAGCGTTTACGCATCGAGCTGAAAGATCTCCACGAGACTCCTCGCATCTGTCAGTCAGTCAGTCAAGCACATTTCTGCACATCACACACCGCGTCAGCTTGATGAGGTCAACTTTTGTTGACTGACTAAAATGTCAATGAGATACTCTGAGAGGAGGATGATGTAGCAGTGCTTCTCAGTGACCGACTGATGCACCCAGAAGTGAGCGAGCCCGGGAGGGGATCACAGGTGCAGCCCCCCAACCACCAAACAGCAAGACTGGACGGGAGAGGTAAGAAAAACAAAGCATCGAAGAAAACACTCAATATGACCTTTGAATTGTGTTTGATCAGTCATTAAATTAACTGGAATGACGCTACCCAGTGCGACAAAGACTTATATAAGGGTGTCTAGCACAGCAGGTGAGGATGCAGGCATGATGTCATCCTTCCTTACACTGTCATCACTCGAAATACCCCAGCCCACCCCGTCCCCTTGTTTGTCGCCCTCTGGATTTATGCTGCATATCCCATTCTGACGTCATGATTTGTGATCATCGATCCAACAGGAGCACCTTATATAATAGTGCGTACAAACACACACACTCTTATAGCTATTTAGTGACGATAATAAATGCCACTTCCATTGCTTTTGTCTTTTTTTATTATTATTGTAAAATCATGAATGACATGCCATTATACTCCAGGAGGACCATGCAATTCTAATACTGGTTGACAGCACCCTCCTGTGGCATAATAATATAATGCAAGTACGTGGCGAAGGAGGTTATATGGCCGTTATAGGCCTACACTATCACATTAGATTTCAATATGTAGACTATTAGGTTTAAGACGCAAGACAAAATTTATCATTTGGGTAGCACGGTATTTAGTTGTTAGCACATCTGCCCAGCAGTGCTGTTGTTTCATTTTCAAAACTTAGCTCAGGCCTCTCTGTGTGGACTTGCATGTTCTTCCCATGCTTGTATAGATTCTCTAATGTTATTTCGGCTTCCACCAAAAGCATGCAAGTTACGTTAATTGAATTAATTTGTCCGCTGGTGAGAATGGTTGTTTGTCTGTGTTGCCTATGTTACTGGTTGGCTGCCAGTCAAGGCAGTGTTGCCTAACATTACTGAGCCATGACACTCAAGCAATAACAAAATAAAAATGCCACAAAAAGAATGAATACTGAGAACATGACGATCTTGTCTCAATTCACTCACAAATTGATTTAGTCAGTTTGAAATTCGGGTCTGAAAAAAAAGGAAAAAAAAAAAAAAAGAACTTCAAGTCTGAAACTTGAAAACATTGCTGATATAGCTACTTATTACCTGAAGCTACAAATATGTTTAATAACTTGGTCATAGTTTCCATTATGGTGCACTGCATTATATTGAGACCTCTTTCTATTTTGCTCACTGATAAAACTGAATAAAGAAACAAAAAGACTTTGATAGGTCACGCGACCGCTGCAAACTGTAACCAATGATACAGTTACATTCATACAGTGTCAATTCTGCTAAAACATGAAGCAGAAGGTAGAGTAGTTGTTAGCAGGTGTGCCTCACAATCAAGAGCTTCGAGATTCAAATCTCGGCTCACGTGGCCTTTTGCTGAGTTTGCATGTTTACCCCGTGCTCGTGTGCATTTTCTTCATGTTAGATGAATTATTTGTTTTTGGGCCATGCCATTGAATGGTTATGAGTCCAGGGTAAACGCCGCCTCGCACCCAAAATCATTTGGGATAACAGTGACCAAACAGTGTATAAAATGAATGTTTGGAGATTAAAAACAAACAAAAAATAAACCACACAAAATGTGAATTTATCCTAGTAGTTTAGCCAGCACCCCCCGCGACCCTTGTGAGGAATAAGCGGTCAAGAAAATGGATGGATGGATGGATGGATGGATGGATGGATGGATGGATGGATGGATGGATGGATGGATGGATGGATGGATGGATGGATGGATGGATAGTAGTTTAAATTTTTCATAAAGCAACAATTAACATCTCATCACACCTTGTTGTAGCTTTATTTTCTTAACCATGCATTGCCATTGCAACATACATACATGCATATATTTATATATATATATATATATATATATATATATATATATGGAAAAAAATACATTGACAGTTTTAAACAATATTAATAGCCAAAATACTTATTTCACTTACAGCATTTGTCATATAGCAGATACAGATGATATTATTTTTAACCTGACACTGTTCTTGCTTAAACAGACTGTATGGCCACTACCATCATCTTGACATTGAGGTTTAAATGGTTGCAGGGTTTTTTTGTTTTTTTTTAGCCAGTTACAAGAAGATGACAATTTCATTCTAAACTGCATCAAAGTGGAGGCACCAAACACACAATTCTTGTCACACTTCCGGTGTTGCAGAGCACAGCAGAGAGCAAGCAAAAAAAAACAGCA